>NW_012123709.1:5794721-5831073 GCF_000951035.1 Colobus angolensis palliatus
TGTTTGACTTCCTTTTAATCTTATGTTTTCAAAAATATATAATATTAGAAGATATACTGTAACCACCTCACCTTCACTAAGTTTTTTCTACTTTCCCTTAAAAAAAATTTTTTTAAGCAGCAGAAGAAAAAAACTCCTCTTTCCCATTTTTTTTTTTTTATAGCTGCAAACTCACAAATCTTACAGGCTCCCAAAATAGGAGACCTCAAGTCACTTTTGAATATTTTGTCATCATCTCTGCATTGAATATGTCACCCATTCTTTCCTTAATAATATCTCTCAGACCTATATTTTCACCTTCATTCCTACCATTGCTGTTCTTACAAACTTATGTCTGCACTACTGCAGTTGACTGTCTGTTCTACCTAGGTTCAATTTTCCACCTTCCTAATTCTTGCTGCAAATATGGCTACACCATTTTATTTTATTAATGATACACTCTTGCTCAAACTTCTGCAGTTTTCTTTTATATACTATACACCAAATTCAGACAGTTTACTTTGCTTCCATTAGATTATATTGGTAGCACTAGGAGCCTATTTGAGCACTGGACTGAGAAACCCAAGAGTCCTCATACCTTCCTCTATATAAATCTCATGAGGCTCCCAAGGGAGAGAAATACACAAAAAGTGATGGCAAATGAATGAAGATGGGTTATGTGTAACATTAACAGGGTGTCTGAAACCATCAGACTATTCTAGAAAACTGATGAACAATTAGAAGTTTAGGCCTAAATATAGCTTCTCCATCTGGCAAAAGCCAGATATTGCCACAAACAAATCATCAAGCGTGAGATAATTAGAATTTCCCGGATTGGGGAAGATAGACAGAGACAGACCAAGAGGCAGTAAGGAAGTAGGAATAAGGGCGTGCCTTGAAGAAAGCATATCCCTTTGCCTGATGGGTGAAAAAATAGCATCAGCAGCAGAGAAGAGCTAGCTGAACCAAGAAGGCTTCAGTTCTGCTGCAGATCTAGTTTCAGTGATAGAAAAGAAGAAGCAAAGAGCATTCATCCTCGTGTGTGACCTTTTGGCACACATAAGTAAAAATGGCGCAGTCCAGATCAAGGCATCTCACCCAGTCTGATGAGCAGCTCCTCCCTGCCCACTCACAACAGTTTACAAGGCTCTTTGGAAGCAAGCCCTTGGTAGCCTTATTTTTCATTGCTGTCAGTTTTATTTGTTTTTTACTGCACTTTATACTGTCCATGCACATTTCCACTTCTTGGATTATATATTTTCTTTATCGTATCCTTCATGTATCCAAATCCTTACATTCTTTCAAGACCAGTTTATGACCGGCCTCTTCATTGAACTCTACTATAGCTGCCACAGTGATTATAAATGCCTCCAAATTTCTATGATTTTTATTATTATTTTACTCAGTTTTGCACTTCATTGTCCACTAATCATTTTATTTCTGCATTAATATTATATATTATAGTATATATGTATGTGAACTCCTTGAATCCATGAACCATGTCTTTTTTTTCCTTCAGGTAAAGCTCCTAGCATAGTACCTATTGTATTGTAGAAACACGGAGCTACAAAGACAATAGAAAACAATTATTACTGATTATTGGCTGATTAATTAAATAATTACCTTTTGATTCTTAAGTTATGTCTATGTGGTACTGTTAAAATCATAATGGAAGGATGTAGCCTGTTCTGCCTCCTTTAGATATTTGATACCAACCAGGAGTAATATTCAAAATACTTAACAGGCATTATGGAACTAGTACTGGCCAATCAGAACGGATTCTGACTGCTTCAATGTTAAATTTATGTTAGTTGCTTGACAGTGCAAACTCTAACCAGTTTCAGAACTAAAATAAATTGAAAGTTTAGTCCCTGATTTGCCAGAGATTAACAATCTGTAGCCATATATTATGTATTTTGGCTGACTTTTTATTAGCCTACCTACAAAGCCAATAAAAGCCAATTAAGCTAATTGAATACTTAACCTGATCATGCTTTCCTTTCCCCCCTGCTATAATAGCCCTCCTGTTTATATATGCCATATATGATTGCCTCTTTCACATGCTGTCTACTTCAAACTTTGGTAGACTGATAAGCATCATATTTGGAATGTCACGGTTCACAGTACATGATAAGCATCTCCATTGGCTACTCCTGTAAGTTTGCTGTTACAATACCAAGCATTACTGAATAGCAGCCTGTGCCCTGGGAATGATATAATTAAGTCCCTTCTGATTACTTCTTAGGTAAAAATTACTTTTGGCCTATATGTTTTTAGATTACACATACTTTTACAAAAATACCTTTTTTGTAAAAGAACATTTTGTAAAGGACACATGTAGGAACATGTGTCCTGGAGAACCTGTATTCAGATTCAACCAGTCCAAACTAAACTGAATTGTTTGTAGAAGTAGCCGTCTGCACACTTCAATATCAACAAAACAATTTAGGTGTGTTTTTACATTGAGTCAGTGGCACTACAATGTTACTTTACAATACCGCTGTGCCGTGACTATCATTTGATAGCAATATAAAAGAAAGACTTTCTTTTAACTTGTAAATTTACTTCTTAAAATGTGTTTTTTGCATTGGTTTCATATTTTACCTGTCAAGTGGTGAAAATTTCTATTTCTAAACTAAACTGTAAAATATTATGGGGATTAGTGTGTGTGTGTTTAAACACAATAGATTAGTTTCAAATCCCAAAGTGAAAGCTATGAAATTTTTTTTAAAGACAGAGAAATGTCTTGCTGGGTGCTAACACCTTCAGAAGCTATCATTACAGTGTAGCAGAGGAGGACTCTGTTGCAGATGGAGAGAGCAATGTTAAGATTCACACCAGACCTTGTCCTTCTATGCCTTTTCCCCCTGTGCAAAGGAATCTGTCAAATCTTATTCCTTTCTTTGAAGAAATGCCTAAAGAATGTCAGTTCAGTCTGGCTACACTTAGACATCATGTGGAATATTGTGGATGCCTTGAAGAAAAAAAGACATTCTGAAAAATGTAATTTAGGGGTTATCAGAAGGAAGTATTTTGGCTTTTTGTGACTGGGCTGAAAGTTTACTTCTTTTTCATAATAATGGTTTCTTATATTTATACTGTGCTTTTTTTTTTCAAAGCATTTTAAGATTGAATACCTTATTTGATTCTTATTATATTCTAGATTTGATTTGAAGTTATTTTACTATGTTTATAGTAAAACCACAGTACTGTTATTTTGGGTTTTCTGACCACTAGCTTGTGTGGTTATTTTTCTAGATGGATCATTTTTCACTGTATGGACTATAGACAGCATGGCCCAATCTAGAATGACATAAATGTTTCTCTCAGTAATTATTATGAACATCAGAGTGTAAGGTACTTTCAGTCAGTTCCTTCTGAATGTTCCACAAGACTCTCCAAACCCTGCTTTTCATGTTACGCTCATAATCTGCCTATGGAAGCCAAATGTCTCATCAATGACGTCTTCCTTCACCCCCAAAAGGGTTAGGCACTCTACCTTTCTTCTCTCAGAACATCTTGCACACAATATTGACATTGAGAATTCAATTATAGTCCTATGTCATATTTGTCTCTGTATTCCCAGTACCTAGCTCAGTAAATGTGTGTTGAATGAATGAATGTACAAATGAACATGTGTGGTATGCTTTGTTGTGCCAAACCGGTACTTTATTTAAAGGCCATTCCACCTGACTGCTGCTGGGCTCCCACCCACTGAATCTCAAGGTAAATTCACCAACATGATTGGGAGATAAAATAGCTACTTAAGGAATTTCCTTACTAACTTCAGTTAAAATTAAAGATAGTAAGCCTTTTTGTTTTTCAAAGAGTACTTGTAGACTAGTATTTTCAAAAGAGAGGTCTTAGACCGGGCGCAGTGGTTCACGCCTGTAATCCCAGCGCTTTGGGAGGCCAAGGCAGGTGGATCACCTGAGGTCCGGAGTTCGAGACCAGCCTGACCAACGTGGAGAGACCCCATCTCTACTAAAAATACAAAAATAGCCAGGCATGGTGGCACATGCCTGTAATCACAGCTACTCGGGAGACTGAGGCAGGAGAATCACTTGAACCCGGGAGGCGGAGGTTGCAGTGAGCTGAGATCGCACCATTGCACACCAGCCTGGGCAACAAAGAGTGAAACTCCGTCTCAAAAAAAAAAAAAAAAAAAGGAAGAGAAATCTAAGAATCAGAAAAAGAAAAAGTTCATCATGGTTTATGCATGGCCATGGGATAATATAGAAGGGATATTAAAGTGTTGGATAAAGCCAGGGTAGAGACTATAAATGCTATTTTGAGAAAAGCTTTGAAAATAATGAAGAGGAAGAGTAGCATTGCCTCTTGTTACTGCCTCAAGTAGAAAAAAGAAAAATTTAGATGAAATAAATGTCAAATGGAATCTAATTCCTAATAAGCAGATAGTACTAAAGAAAACAAACAAAACTTTATTATTTGTTTTAATAAAGCATCCAAGATAGGTTGTGCTCATTCCTCCTTGCTCTGGAGTGGGGGCAACTAAGAAGTACTTTTTACAATACTTGTGTCCCTTTTTTTAATCCTTGAATAAAAAAAAAAAGAGGCTTAATTCCATATGAGTGAATTTTCTGTGTGAAGTCAGCATGAACTAGAAAAAAGGCCCTTTAACAATTATAAACTGTGAGGCCAGGCAAAATAGCTCATGCCAGTAATCCCAACAATTTGGGAGGCCAAGGTGGGAGGATCACTTGAGCCCAGGAGTTTGAGATCATCCTTGGCAACATAGTGAGACTCTGTCTCTACAAAAAATAAAAATAAAAATTTAGACAAGTGAGGTGGTAGATGCCTGTAGTCCCAGCTGCTTGGGAGGCTGAGGCAGGAGGATCGCTTGAGTCCAGGACTAGACTGCAGTGAGCTATGATCCTGCCACTGCTCTCTAGCCTAGGCAAGAGAGTGAGACCCTGTCTCAAAAAAAAAAGATTAATTATGTTAAAATATTTTCCTGTTATATTCCATTTAAAGTATTTTTTGGCATTATCCTCTTATGAATTCAGAGAAAATATGGAAGAATCTTCTGGAGTTAATTTAATATCTGTGTATTTCTCCGTATACAGTCTCACTGGAGGGTTGTGAAGTTTAATGAGATGTTTATAAAATGTCTGAGACCTCTGGAAGAAAGGTGATATGTAAAGAGAGTATTATTAGTGGTAGCTCTATGATAAACTAATGATTAAAATACCTTCCTTAGTTGTCACAAGTAATAAGTTAAAATCCATTGAGAGGTTTCTCTTCATTAGAAACTTTTCATGTATCTTTTTTCTTCATGGTGTCAAGCAGAGATCTTACTTTCAGCATGTAATTATCCACATCAAATTATAATTCCTTCAGACTTAAATATTTTATAGGCTATTCATTATTTGAGTTTATTTAATTTTCTAATTATATGTAAGGGCAAAATTCTGCATGATTCTCTCACTTTAGTTTTCTACTTTGAGACATGTAAGCTTTAGAGTATGTAGCAGCTGACTCCTAGAAATTACTTTGGTAAAGATCTCTCCACAAAATCCAACAAGAAATAAAGAGATGTTTATACAATTGAGAACTAAAGAAGATCTTACCTAAATGGCTATTCATTAAGATATCTTTTTTTAAAAAATCACGTAGAAAACATTTTTTAAATACTTATGGCAAATTAGTTAAGTATGAATTAAATGTATTCTGAGTCATTATTAGAATTAATTAGAAATTTTTATGAAGTGTGTTTATCTTATTTTTTAAGCTCTTTGGAGATTTCATGAAAAATTGTGATATCACTTTTTAAATAAGAAATCTGGAAGGGCTCTAGAGGCTGCCATGTAATAAATGTAATTTAAATCCTTAATGAAATAGAGAAAAAAAGTATAACTGTAAATAAACTAATAGACTCATAAAATCTTGAGTTCTAAGTAGTCTTTCTAACACATTCATTGGTTGTATTGCACAGAACTCCCAAAGTAGTAAACACAGAAAAGTACGAGGACCATACACAGTGGTTGTCATGAGGACCCTTTTTTGTATGTCTTCACCCCTGTCACCTTTGAAATATAGATGCTATGTTTCATCATACAGTTACTTCTGTTTACTACTGTAGCTTCAGGTGAAACTATTTTAATCTATGTTTTGGACCACGCTAACTTAAAATTTCCATTCTTTTTTGTAATTCATAGGAAGAGTTTCATTTTTTTTTTTAAGAGAGAGTCTTGCTGTGTTGCCCAGTCTGGAGTACAGTGGTGAGATCAGGGCTTACTGAAGCCTCGACCTCCTGGGCTCAAGCCAGCCTTCCACCTTGGCCTCTCAGGTAGCTGAGACTACAAGCGTATGCCACCACACCCAAATAACTTTTAAATTTTTGGTAGAGACGAGGTCCCACTATATTGCCCAGGCTGGTCTCAAACTCCTGGGCTCAAGCGATCATCCCGCCTCTGCCTCCCAAAGTGTTGGGATTACAGGCATGAGACACAATGTCCAGCCTTTTATTTAAAACTGACTTTATAGATTTGTATTCCTACTTCATCATGAGACATCAACATTGGTTAACCTAAGTACTTCTACCATATATGTAAAGTTTATGCCAAATAATTTTGAGAAGTCAAGAGTTAAATTCAACCTGAACTAAAAAGCACAGAAAAAAGATCTTCAAGAGAAGGAAGAAGAAAGTAACAATAACAGAAACAAAAACCCTTAACCCTAACAAAGACCTCTAGGTAATACTGGATTTCAGATCAGCTGAACGTTTCCAGTTCTGCATGACAGCAAAGAAGTGGTGTGATTATGGCACTGTGCTCAGAGGCACGCTGTATTGCTGTACTGCATCAGGAAGGATCAAGTGTCTCTATAAAAGGCTGGTGAAACTGCATAAGGAATGTATTTGGGGCATCTCATTAAAGAAAAAAGTTAATCATCCGGGAAGGAAATGGAGCAAGAAGGACTGAGGTATGCAGAAATAAATTCCAACAAGAACTGATATAATAGATTGTGGGTTTTGACTTCCGGGAATTTCCTTTTGTAAATCAATAGTCAAGACATGAATAACTATAAGAATGTGTAGGTGTTAAAATGTGATGAAGAATATATAAAATAAATGGAAAGACTTAGAGTTCTTCAAGAAAAATTAATGAATATCACTAAGTGACAATTTTTCCAGAATCCTAGACAGATCATATTGATGTCCTTAGGCCCAGTACATCCGGAAACAAAGAAAAGGATACTTTGAAGGAATTGAGAGGCTTTCTGAAATGAATTGCCTGAGGTCAGAGGCTAAAAATAAGACCAGAAGATAACACAATTGTGAAGGAACTTTCCTCTTGAGATAGGGAAGGAGGTAAAAAAAAAAAAAAAAGTAGGTAAAATAAATGAAAATTTATGTCTGAATTTTTAATAGAGCCGAAGTGAGTTGTGGAATCACTGCATAAAATCACTTCATTTATCCCAAATTTACAGGAAAAACATTTTTTATAAATGAAGTCTTCAGATTACTTAAGTTTAATATTATTAGATAATATTAAACTTCATATTACTTTATTATTAAATAATAAATTATTTAATTTAATATTATTTAAATATTTTAAATAAAATTCTTCTAAAATATATTTCACTTTATCCTGGATTTTAAAAAGAATCTCCTAGCCAGGCGCGGTGGCTCACACCTGTAATCCCAGCACTTTGGGAGGCTGAGGTGGGTGGATCATAAGGTCAGGAGTTCAAGACCAGCCTGGCCAACATGGTGAAACCTTGTCTCTACTAAAAATACAAAAATTAGCCGGGCATGGTGGCGGGTGCCTGTAATCCCAGCTACGTGGGAGCCTGAGGCAGTGAATTGCTTAAACCCAGAGGCGGAGGTTGCAGTGAACCGAGATTGCACTACTACATTCCAGCCTGGGTGATAGAGCAAGACTCCGTCTCAAAAAAGAAAGAGAATCTTCTGAAGATTGTATTTGTTCTTAAAGATGTGTGGTGGCGTGAATATTGATTATTTACTCTAAAATAGTAATTCTCCCAAAGATTATTGGGGTTAATTGGACTGTTTTTTCCAGCTTGGATTTCTGAGCATTTGTACTTGCTTTATGTAGGTCTTATGTCTCCTCCCTGGCTACCATTTGGCTTGCTTTCCCTTCTTGGTATCATTTATGAGCTGAGTCTAGTGACTCCCTCTCTGCTTCTTTTCAATTTGTCATGTTCAACATAGTACAGGCAGAAAATCCAGACAAGAAGCTTTGTGTGACCATAACTAAAGTAAAATAAGTTTGCAGGAAGCAACTGAGAAACTAAGATTGTATGAGAGCTCAAGCATGCAGTTGTTTTAGGACTTATATTGGCTGCTCAGTGGCTTTATTTTGGAGACGAAGGTGGGGAGGAGCTTACTTTGAGGTCCTTCACTGCATTCTGTGTAGTAAACGTTGCAACATCACATATTTCTATATCTCAGTTAACTTGTTTGAAATTGTCAGTATCATCACTATTTCAAATATAAAAAGGAGATGTAGAACATGTTCCAGAAGCTGATCAACATCAATTAGAAGCTGTGCTTTCTAATTGAAATCTTATTATCTATTTTATATAGAAGCTGTGCTTTCTAATTGAAATCTTATTATCTATTTTATATTACTTACAATGAATACTGTTAGTAATAACAGGAATGTATACTTTTTTACATGATTAGGTTTGCATTAGAACAGCTGCTCCCCATAGGAAGTATAGTGTACTTGCATAGTCATACTTACAGCAAAATCTCCACTTTGAATAATTCATAATTAAGCCATTTCTTCTCTTCTTTATGTTACCCCACAAGGTTTCAAGAAAAGTGTGGTAAGAAGTATTGGCGTATGCTTGCCTTTCCAGATATATGATTAGAACACCCTTAATAAAATTCGAGAAGGGAAAGCAAGGAAGGGATGATCACATAGTAGGAATCTTTTTTTTTTTTTTTTGAGATGGAGTCTTGCTCTGTGCCCCAGGCTGGAGTCCAGTGGCGCAATCTCGGCCCACTGCAACCTTCACCTTCTGGGTTCAAGCAGTTCTCTGCCTCAGCCTCCCGAGTAGCTGGGATTACATGTGCCTGCCACCACATCTAGCTAATTTTTGTATTTTTAGTAGAGATGCGGTTTCACCAGGTTGGCCAGGCTGGTCTTGAACTCGACCTCATGATCCGCCCACCTTGGCCACCCAAAGTGCTGGGATTACAGGTGTGAGCCACCGCTCCTGGCCCATAGTAGGAATCTTAAGGAGAAGACACATATGGAGTTCTAGAGGCAGTAAAGTAAATATGTAAGGGAAGGAGAAAGAATTGAGGAAATGAAAGAAAGCATGTTTTCAACTAGTGAAAACAATGGAGTCCTTAGGAAACTTTATAAAGGATAAATGTTCAAGTATTGGCCAAAAGAAAGTGAACATGTTTCAAAGAAAATTGAGTTTCTATTTTGATAAAGGTTTATTGCTACCTTAACTCATCCCTAAGCTTGCTGAGACAGCTTATAGAAGAAAGGACATTAAGCTCTAAGCCTAACTCTGTTGCTAAAGAGCTTTCTAACCTATAGCTAGTATTTAACCCAGACTTTAGTTCCCTCACTTATGAAAGATTTAGATGAGATTATTTCTAATATCCTTTCCAACTCCAAAATTCTATGATTTTCTGAGGAGCAAATTTGAAAGCATTGGTTTAGAATTTGTAAGCCGACTAGTGTCACAGTGAAAATGTCCTCTTTTCATGTCTTACATTACTTTTGACTATCCTGGAGACTTGCATGTTCATTTTTTCTCTTCTAAGAGAAACTGTCCCATCCTTCTCCTTTTAGTGAAAAACAATTCTAGGCTATTCCTTGTGCTGTAATACGACCCCACCCCTACCTCTCATACGATTAGTGGTCTTTTGCCCAAGTAAGGCCAAAGGACAATCTTTTCATTAATAATTCAATGGCTTTATCAAGTGTCTTGGCGCAGACTAAAAACAAGAATAACATCTTGCCCAAAAAAATAAGAGTTGGTCCGTTATTGGGCTGCTATGGTAAAAAGAGTGGATAGAAGATGTCATAAATAAGAAGGACCATGATGTTCCACAAGAAAGCTAAAGTCCATGAGAAACCAGACTCAAACAGGTTGAGAAGTTGTATGGAATGGTGGATTAAGTAGCCACTGATAAAGTCCCTTGATTGCTTACATTTATGTTCTAAGGATAATACTATTCAAATTGTTTAAGAGTACCACCACTCAATCAAGGTAAAGTTTTCCTGCTGAATTACTTGCTATGCATTGTAATGATAAAAGAAGTAAGAAAATGCATGTACACACACACGCACACACACACAAAGCTGAGACCAAGAAAATAATATTGTTTGAGTGCTAGCATGGAATTCTTGAACCACTGCTGCTGAGGTTCTTTTAATTGCCTTCAATCCAGAATAAAACTTTAGTTCCAGTACTCATAAGGCATTTCTAAGATTTTTTCTCCTACAGCACCTTGTACCTCTACAAAAAATCCCCATTTCTTGAATCTGAGTTACATATAACCCTTCAAGTCTACTTAAGAAGTTGTTATACTTTCCAAGTCACTACCACCTCTACCAAATCCCTCAACAACGTATTATTATTTTTTATTTTTATGCTTTTTGAGTAGCATTGCTGTCACTCGAATCAGCAACCTTTTGAAGAAGTGCGGATCTCTCAGTCATGAGTATGGAAACTCAGAGAATGTAAGTGACTTCCTTTTGTCTCTAACCTGTGTTCAAGCCTATAGGCAAGCAACTGCCAGATGTGGTATTTCTCTAACTAGACTTTTTACCCTCCCTAAGAACACTCCAGCCACATAAATTTTTCCCAAAGATGTTACATGTTCCTAAGAAGTAACTTACATAAACACAAAAAACTAGTACTCTTGCCTATTTATGGAGCTTCTACTATTTTTCTCCTCCTTTCCTGGTATGCTATGCTAACGTCATCTTTTCATGGTGATGCCTACCCATGTCACTACTGACACTTATAATGCCCAGTATTGATGGCACTATATTTTATGCTAATGGTACCATTCTTTTCCCAGTCACCCGCACTCCCCTGTCACTATCAAATCACCCCATTCTTATCAGTCCTCAAATAGCTGTCATCAGTGCAGCTAATGTTTACCAACAGACTCTTTTTAGTCTTCCTTATGTTCTCTTTGCATATTTCTTGCCCTAAAATTCAGGAGTGATAAAGTCAAAACCATTACAAACCCCCGTATTCCTCCTATGCACACACTTACACACATACCAGATATGCTTGCTCATTGACCCTGAACTAAACCAGTAAACATCACTCTTTCCCTTTAGGTCAGGATGTGTGTTCTTCCATTTCCGTCTCCTGCTCTTGACCTCATCTCTTGTAAATGGATCCCTCGTGGACCCACCCTACAGTCCTGTGGACATGCCCAGACATGGCTAAATCCCAGAGTGAACACAGATCTTGACATCTACAACACTGCTAATTAGCAATGAAGCACTTTCCATTATATACACACAGCCTCTTTTGCAGATTGTTGCTGATGATTTACATAACTTGCCCTTTATTTCTAAACAGAAAAAAGTATTATATTTTAGTACATTGAATACATTGAGAACATTCAAAGATAAAAATATATCACTTGTGTGGATGGCACTTTGTGGTCTTCCTTCCAAAAATCTGTAACTGTGGTTTAACCATGAGAAAAACATTAGAAAACCCAAATCAAAGAGCAATCTAGAAAGTATTGACTAGTACTACAAAACTGTCAAGGTCCTCAAAACCAGGAAATTCAGAAACAGTCACCATCAAAGGAGCCTAAGGAGGCATATGACTATAAATAATATGGTAATTGGCCAAGATCTTGCAACAGTGAAAGAGCATTAAGTAAAAGTGAAGGAAATCTGAATTAAATACATGCTTTAGCTAATATTAAAATTTGTAAATATTGGCTCACTAGTTATGACAAATATACCATGCTAATATAAGATGTTAACAATTAGAGAAACTGGATTCAGGTTATACAGGAACTTTGTACTATCCTTGCAACTTTTCTGTAAATCTAAAATTAAGTTTATTAAAGATATATATGTTATATAGGTGTGTATATATATTCAAACAAATATGTGTATTATATACTGTACTTTTTTTATAATTATAAGTCAGTTTTATATATGCATAAATTGTGCATATGTGTGCATATATTATGTGTGTGTTACTATTATGGAGTATATATCACTGCTTAGTTGGACAAAGATGAAAGAAAAAAAACCAATCCTAATAGATAGAATGAATAATCTTCTGAGGATCATATTCATTATTTAGGAGTAACTGCTCCCTTCCAACAAATAACCTCATTTTGTTATTTAACAGCATGCAGTAATTTGCAAAGTCAAAAAAAATTTCAAGACCACCTTCACTAAAGACTCTATGAGTAAACTGGTGCATCCAAAATTGTGGCAACGTATTAGAATATTCCAGAATTAATACACAAAGTTTGAGCAACTTCTAGTGGCTGGAGGGGTGATGCCTAGCTAATGATCAAAGAAAAACATCTGAAACTAAAGTAACATTTAACTCTGGGAGGAAACAGCTTTTTGAAGAAAAGGAAAAACCCTCCGTGTTCATTCTTGAAGACGTCATAGAACCATTGGAATGGAATATCTCCATGCTGGTAACCACTGAATTTCAGACCACTTATCATGAGACTTTGGTTAGAAATAGTCTTCAACCCTCATTTATCTTCTCTTTTATTCTACTGATTCTCAAACCAATGGATGATTGAAGATTTTAAAGCCTAATTTCAGAACAGCAGGTCTATTTGAGGGGATTTAAGAAGTCTCCAGTGCAGGATAACTTTATAACCTTCTTTTCATTATGTTAATGATTATTTGCTAAATATGTTGTCATAATGGATCTTCAGATGTCACCTGAGGAAGTGCAATACTGCCTTGTTTCATATTTCTCTGTTTTCAAAAACCCCAAGTAAGGCAAGCTCACTTTTTTACCTTTTAACAACCACTACCTTTTTTACCTCGTATTTTCTGGACCAGTGATGCTTCCAAAGTGCAACTGTAAACCGTAGTTGCAAATTGAGGTGCAAACAAATTTTGCTTAAGGCACAAACCACAAATTAATGTAATGATCACTTCAAGATGAAACTTTTTTGTTGTATTTTGAAACCAGAATGAAAGTAGGTCAATGAAATTTCAGATATTTTAGAGTATGTACAGTATTGTATTGTTTGCCAGTACCTAATTTACAATTACAGAGCTCCATGAATATTGAAATGATTCAGCTTCCCATTATAAATGTATGTGGCAGTTTGGTTGTTGATCAGTTTATGAAGTTAATGCAAATGGAACTGTCTTCCTGTCAGCATTTGAAATCTATAATGCAGTCATGTTGTATATTCAGGGACAGGCCATTGACAGTCAATTAACAAGTTTGATTGGTATGTCAACTCATTCTTTTGAATTGTTAATAGTATGTTAATAGCATTCATTTCTTTGTGCAGTCCCATTTGCAGCTTCACAGTTACAGCTATTTTTTATAATTCTGAGTAACCTAAAATAGTGCCTTAATAATAGATTATTAAACACCTGTCTAGTGTAGCTTAGGGAGGTTTTTCTAGACTGGGAGTTTGCAGTGGATCCCTTTGATATTCAAATCAACAAATGATAGGCTTTTTATTCAAAACGTAAATTCTTTTGATGGTTAGCTTGTTAAGAAATATTCAGCTCTAGTCTGACCTGATCTGGTTTCCCATGGAAAAGATCTGATGCCGTTTGAAGGTTCATAAATGGAATGCCAATGACAATTTGTTGTTGACGTTCTGCCGCCTCAGCCCTCAGATGCTGCTGGTTGATGTGCTGCTTTAGCTTCACCAAATAATCCTTGCAGGTAAATGATCTATGGATTGATCAGATAGTTTCAAAGCAAAGAGGGCTTTTCTGTGGTCTGGAGTTTTAGGCTTGAAGGGGTACTTAAAAAGATGCGTCAAAATTGACAGATGAATCTTAAGGCATAGAGTGATGGGAGAAAGCAGAAATGTGGGAATATTTTTAAGTGACTAGCGTATTACTTAGAGTTTTGAAACCTTCAAATGTCGATCAAATCTGTTCCCCATAGCAGATTTATTTCTACCTTGGTTTTTGTTATGGTTGTTTTGTCTGTATGCACAGGTTTACTCTCACTTTTCTGGGGAAGTTGATGAGACATTAAATGTATTATTCCCGAATGGTGCTTTGGAATAAGGTTCTGAGTTCATTTGCACAGGCATGTTTTATTCATATAGTTCCTGTGCACCAGAATATAAGAATCTGCCATTGCTTTAGCCGAAAAAAATTGTCTATACCAAGGAAGCAGTAAAAATTTTATTCCTTCCCCCCATTCTTCACTTCACTTGATGATGCTTTCCACAACCTACTATTTATATTTAATTTCATTGGCAGAAGTTTCTTTATAATGGGAAAAAAATCTCACCAATGTAGTTTAGATATTTAATTAATATTTTTCTGTTCTATGCTTCAGTGAATCTGGAAGAGCAATTTGCATGTTTTTGAATTTTAAAATTAGATGGTACTTGAGAGATTAATATTCAAATGCCTTCAATATGCAGATAAAGAAACTGAGGCAAATAGTGAGGCGTCAGAGATAGTTGGTGCAGACCCAAGTCTCTTTATTACTAACCCTGTTTATATCCTGCTTGCTATCTTTAAAAACACCTAGAAGCTCATTTGAATGTTGGTACAGCTCTAATGTACATTTCTCAACTGGATAAAGAAAGTTGAAGTTTTCTAACTATAACATCAAAACCTTTATATTACAGTTTAAGAACTGTACTTAATACCAGTAAAAAAATTGTAGAGTATGTATTTTTAATGTGTAACCAAAATGTCTATAAATCAGAAAGAGAGATAAGAGAAAGAAAATTAACTACTGTCTTAGACAGTTTATTTATTCACCGCCTGCCCTCAGGCAAGACCATAGACCTTATGACCTATTTCCGGATGGGGAGAGGAGAGGAAAAGAAGGAGGCACACAAGTGTTAATTGATAACAGGTTTTTCTGTGTCACCTTATATAACCCTCCAGCAGTGCTTCTCAAGGTATGTTTCACAGATCACTAGTCCCACAAGATGCTTGGCCACCAAAAGCCTCTGTAGCTAGAGAATCAGGGCAAATACGCCCTTAATGGCAGTTCACATTGTCACAATGTTTGTTTAATGACTCTGAGAAGTCCTGCAGCAATGACACTTGTTTAGCTCTGCTCAACCCGGGATTTCCAAAATAATTTAAACACAAAATCTTTGTTTCTTTCTTTTTTTGTTTATAGGCTTGTTTCTCTTAAAACCAGCTACTATCTTTCATGGAAATTTAGGGAATTTCTCTATGCTTCAATTTTCTCATCTATAAGTGGGTATAATAATAGTATCTATTGACATGAGGCTTAAACAAGCTAATATAGGTAAAGCACTTAAATAATGTCTATCATATTGTATTACATAAGTATTTGCTATTGATTGATTAATTGATTGATTTTGAGATGGACTCTGGTTCTTGTTACCCAGGCTGGAGTGCAGTGGCATGAGCTTGGCTCACTGCAACCTCTACCTCCTGCCTCAGCCTCTCCAGAAGCTGGAATTACAAGCCCCCCACTACCACGCCTAGCTAATTTTTGTATTTTTAGTAGAGACTGGGTTTCACCATGTTGGCCAGGCTCGTGTTGAACCCCTGACCTCAGGTGATAAACCTGCCATGGCCTCCCAAAGTACAAGGATTGCAGGCACAAGCCACCACGCCTAGCCTGTTATTATTTATGCATAGTAACATGGTTACTGTTATCATTGAATGAGTGAGGTCAGTGCTATTGTTTCATTCACTTTGCATTTACTAAATATACAGTGTAGTAAACTATACACAAGGTATTAGGTTAGAGTTTGAGATTGTAAGAGTCAGTACAACAGGACATAAGAGAGGAAGCAGACACATCAGTTAATAAGTTACAAAGCAAAGTGGGAAGATATTAGCATACCTGTGATATGAAACTAAGTATAAGATCTTGGATGTGGCAAGGGGATGTGGCACAGGGTAGGGGTGTGGTAGATTGGAGCCAAAGTGTGAAGGACCTTATGTCCGAGCCCAGAAGTTTGAGTTTTATCCTGTAGACCACAAAGTGAGCAGATAATTGTTGTGCATGAGAATGACATGATCAGCCCTGTTTTTTAGGAAAAAAGCTTGACAGCTCGGGTTGGAGAAATGAGAGAAAAGGAGGCAGGAAAACAGTGGGATTATGAAGTGAGGCAGTGGCTTTGGGAATGGAGAGGGCATATATTGAGAGACATTTCTGATGTAGAACTGATGAGAATCCATAGCCAATTAGCTGCAGGAGGGGAAACAGAAAATATACACGTGTAACAAACCTGCACTTGTATCCCCTGAATCTAAAATAAAAATTGAAATTACTTAAAAATTTTAAGAAAGAAAGAAAGAAAAATGCAGAAACCAAGGACAGGACTGGCATGTCAAGTTTGGGAGATTGTATAAACAGTGATTCAACTTAGTTTTATAAATAGAGACACTGCATTTTTCAAAAAGAAACTGATCCATGTGTCTATAGCCTGCCAGCAGTTTTATAACAATGACCTTCTTCCCAAGGGAGACTAATTGAACATATGTGTAGATTGCTTGGCATGACTCAGAAACTATTGGTAACACAAATCAAAAGTGACTAACTCAGTAAGTAACTTACTGGAAGTATATGGGAATATATGTTTAAAAAATAAATGTAAATGCCATATATAATGTTAGAATCATAGTGAAAAATTGCTTCCTTTCTGCATACTCACAAAGCTTTATACATTGCTCTGCTAAAGCACTTCTAATATTATATTTATTATTTTATATGTCTTCCTTCTCTCTCCTTCTCCTTTCCCATTTTGAATTTTTTAGTCCTGGATCTTGTTTGTCTTCATATTTTCCAATCCACCCAGAATTGATGCATAGTAGGTACTTAATGAATGGTTTGGGTATATAATACTTGAAAAAAAACATTACTCTGATTTTATTCTGAAAATAGAAATTCAAAAATATTCAACAATATTAGTTATAAAATATCATGTAAGAACTTTCTGCATGTTTCCTCTATCTTCAAAATCTTGAGCTGTATTGGCCTGCAATATATATTTGAACTGCCATGTTACATGAATATTAATGGAAAAATAAACCCAAACTCTTGGTTTGATGTTATTAAATGCCAGTTTCTCTGACAGCACCACCCATTGTGGCAGGGACATTTTAAATCATCTTTTAAATATCAGCCTCTCTTCTCTGTTGTGGGACTCCTTATTGGCATGGCCTTCTCTTTGAAGACACAGGAAGCTCTAGTCATCTGGAGATGTTAAGCCATTAGGTTATATCTTACATAATTTTGTCAGAAGTTGGTTAACTGTTCTTCCTGCTACTTCATGCTGTGCTTATAAGTATTTTAATTTACCTTTATGTTCTGTCAGTTTTCCATTCTCTAACATATCACACAGACTTAGGTGGTAACAAAAAAGACATTATCAGCTTCATATTCAGAACTAATATGCTATTTTTAAAGTTCTTCAACTCCCAAATTGGAGTGGCATATTATTTTCTACTACCTACTCTATTTAAGCAATACCCAGATTATAAATCTCACCTGCAGAGAGACAAGGAGTAAAAAATAACCAATATAAAGACTGTGGAAGGTCTTAAAAGTTGTAATAATTACTCATTCCACCATAAAGAATTTTACATAAAATAATGTATTCATGCCTGTGTTACCCCCAGGAACACAGATTTATACCATCTGTCTCCTTAAGTATCTCTAATACTTCTTTTTATTTTTAGAAAAGGACTTTATGATTTGAAAAGGAAATGTAACCACATTCTCTCCATCCCAAACTTGTTTTTATTTAAATATGTAGCTTTTTCAATCTAAGTATTTTTGTCTAATCTCAAGCCTTTCCTACTTTTCTGTAATATGCCAGGATTTCTTCAGGTGTTAGAGGAATTTTATCTACAGGAATAGATAAGGTTCACAGGAGGATGCTTTCTCCAGGGCCAAATCAGGAACTTTAGTCCCTGAAAGTATGTAGCTATCTTGTTGTTCAGTGAAAGGAGTGCTTTCCTAATGTATCCAGCTGCAATATTAGCATGTGTTTTTATACAGCCTACTTTTTCTCCAAGTAATTGTAAAACATTCCGAAGGTCTGGAAATCTGTCATATAATTCTGCGGTTTCCTCTAGTCCTGCCGTCTCTCCATGTTTATTCATTGTTATGCTGATACTTTAAACATATTTTTATTAGAGATGTTATTACAGCAAGAAAAACTGCAATGCATGAAACTTTAAGTATTACTTGCCCTTTAATTATATAATCATTACTGGAAATGATTTCCGTAGCTCCTCTAGATTGGGTAAAATTCTAATCTCATTGGCATATATTATTTATTTTATAAAACTCTTACCATTTAAGTATGTCAGAGATTGTCAAGGTTTGTATAGTGCGGGGACAGAGAGATAGTTGATAACCTGTCCTCTCCATCATAAAGGTCGTGGCTGACACCCCTATAATAAAGACAGACTGACAAAAACATAACATTTATTTAATCAAAGTTTTACATGACATGGGAGCCTTGATTGACCCAAAGACAGAGAGAAAGCAATCTGATTTTATGCATGGGTGCTTTAGATCTGATGAAGCAAGAAGAGCGTGCAGAGATGTCATTGGACAATAAAAGGTATGATCTAACAGTAATAGACTGAGGTTATGGAGAATGGGACCCAGCAAGGCCTGTGTGTTCAGATTCTTCTTGTCTTCTCTGAGCATGCATTCCTTCTGGGTATGGCGCAGGACCCACACTGGAATGGAGATCTTATAACCTACAGTCAAACAAAGTAGGTTAAATAATTGCTTTATGACCAGTTCTTAGAAAGGTGGGGGAAAGTTAGAGTAGTAATTTTAGGTTTATGGGTGGCTTTGAGAAAAGGGGTTCTGGTTTCTGTGACCCCACTTGGAGAAAAGGGATTCTAGTTTCTATGGCTTGCCTCAGGGGAGAATGAGAAGTAAGAAAGAGGAGGGCAAGAGAAGGACAGAAACCACTTCTGAGGCTGCTTTGAGGCTTTCACTTTAGAGAGTCATTTTCTGAGCCTCAACAAAAGCATATACCTTTAGTTAGTTACACAGGGACTTCCAATTTTTTTAGTACATAAAGATTGCATCACTTACAAACTGACATTGTTAATGCCCTTTGCACTATTTGCCATTGATTTATACTGTTAGCCACACATTTCCCTCTTTAAATTAGTAAAATTTAATTGTTAGACAGTTAATCAGGGTTCCAGGCTTGGCGCTATAATATATGACAGCAGAAGCAAAATGGTGTATTTAGCAACAAAACCTAGTTGCTTTGACCTTTCACCTGATTTTTCTTTCTTATTTTGATGGTGCATAGTTTTTAATTTATTTTCACTATTTTTAAAATCAGCACAGTGAAACTAGTTGAAAGAAGCAAAAACAGTATTTCAAGGGAACAAAGAGATACAATAAACATTTATAAATTGTATGCATGTTACTTTATCTTTGAGTATATGGATAACCGCAAACTAAAGAAATAGTAAAAAGTCCCCATTGAAGTGTTTCCCCTCTTTCTCCCAACTGAAAGCAGGTCTTCTCTAGTCCTGAAGTTCCTATTAATTACGTGGGGCTAAAGACATACACTTTCAGTAAGTAAAGAAATCCAGATTTATCTTGTGACTCGGTTGAAGTTACTTGGTGGCAAGAAAGTGAGTTCCAGTAATGAAAACTGGCAGGCCAGGATTTGTGCTCCACTCTGTTGGCATATGAAATTACAGCACATCAGTCAAACAAAATCAATAATCCAACTTTTATGTCCTTTGCTAGGTACAGTGAAATTTTATTATTCTGTGATCATTTTATTCTTCCTGGATTACATCATGTGCTGTGGCAGTAAGAGAAGCAGCTCAAGTAGATAGACTATATAAGATCAAAACTTGTGTTTTTACCAATGTGCCATGATGATCATACGATATTCAAAGAAAGATGCTATAAAAGTCCGACCCTTATTTCTTTAAATCATCGCTGTAATATCCTGAATGATGATACTAGGAGGTTCAATTTACCTTGCGAAAGAATTTTGCTCCGTGGTGTGGAATGAGCTTTATCAGCTGTGGTGTTCCTTAATTGAGGCAAATGGAATCAGCAAGAGATAGTTTGTTTTAACATAAAAGTTGCTCTATACGAACAAGGAGAGAAAATCTACATGATCACATTCTTGCTCCTTTGATTTAGCTTCTTCTGCCTCGCTCCTTTTCTATGGAACTGGAGCACTTTTGTAGAAAAGATGAATTGTTCTCATGGAAGGTCTACACCGCCATAAAATCTAGATAATAAATTACTTTAAAGCATCAGCTCCTAAAGTATGTTTGCATAGTAAAGTATGGACCAGGCCAGAATCCAGGCTTAAACATTTTCTCCTTGTTATCACCTCGTTAAGCTCCCCACGTCTGAGCCATGCCTCCTACAGTCACAGGTATGGTGCCACTAATTAAGAAGAAGGGGCTCATTACCAATTCTCATTAACATCAATTGGAGTTTTAAAGTGAAATCCTGGGACTGAAAGTTTACCCCCTTAATGTTCAACACAGGTGAACGAATAAAATCATGTAAATGCCTGTCTCATGGGGTCGTGCAAATGTGCTCTCCGAGGATGAACAAATTGCTTACTGCAGTCTGGCACTAATCCCATTGCTCACTAAAAGGCAGGCAGAGCTTTGAAGACAAATACTATTTGAAGGGAGACACTAATGGCGAAAGGAAATGGGGAGATGGGGACTAACTAAATATCCAAATTATCATTTGGATATATGTCCTCCTCCATAAGAATATGTGGAAAAACAAAATTAACAAAAGATTGTTTGAAGCAGTGTCTGACAATTAAGTGCTCAGCAAGTATTATTTGAATTAATGAATGAAGAAATAACTGTTCATGAGTTTGTTTTAACTTGCTAATGAAACTTACTTTCACGCGCGTCCGTGTGAGGAGACCACCAAACAGGCTTTGTGTGAGCAATAAAGCTTTTTAATCGCCTGGGTGCAGGCGGGCTGAGTCCGAACAGAGAGTCAGCGAAGGGGAGATAGGGGTGGGGCTGTTTTATAGGATTTGGGTAGGTAATGGAAAATTGCAAAGGGGTTGTTCTCTGGCGGGCAGGGGTGGGGGTCACAAGGTGCTCAGTGGGGGACCTTCTGAGCCAGGAGAAGGAATTTCACAAGGTAATGTTATCAGTTAAGGCAGGAACTGGCCATTTTCACTTCTTTTGTCATTCTTCAGTTACTTCAGGCCGTTGGGATGTATACGTGCAGGCTTGGGCCAGAGGCCTGACTCAGCGTTTTCTTGAGAACACCCTGTATCATATTCCTTAAGCCTTCTTCACTAATTTTCATGTCTTATAGGTAACATGGTAAATTATTTTGTTGTGGGATGCTCTTGAGTTAAGAGATTTTCAAATGCTTAATTTTGTGAAAAGTTAACGTGTTGATTTGTTTGATTTGAGGGAGCTGTTCTACAGTTCATTGACGTGATACATCAGAGGGAAATAAGTCTTCTTGGAAAATGAAATCAACCTTCCCTTGTCTTAGATAATGCTTTCCCTCTTTTCTAAATCCCCAAGCTAACCAATATAAACTAAATTTCTAGTTTTTCTCACAATTTAAACAATGACCCAGAAATATTTATAAGAGTAATGTTTGCCCCTAAACTATATGTGTATTAGAGAATTGTTTCTGATTTCATAGAATCATGAATGACATGGTTGATAGATTCTTTTATAAATTGTTCATATTTTTTTCCTGAGTGGGCATGTGGTTCATATTTAAATCACACTAACAATATGTAGCATGAGTAGCCTCCCCCAAAAGTGTAATGACTTTCGTCTAAATTTTTCATGAGTGTCAGATTCTTTCATGATGTTTCTACCTGTCAGTGGTAGTTACAAGATCATAAAACATTGTAGCTGGAAGGAGCCTTCAAAGCCATCTAGTTAAATCCCCACATTTTACAAATAAGAAAATCGAATTCCAAAAAGTTTAATTGACTTACCAAGCTCATAGGCTCATAGGAACTTACTTAGAATTTTAGTCTCCTTATCCCCAGTTCAGCCCTGGTATTATTAGTAATGTATAACTCAGCACAACTCTCTCTAACTTCACTCCCCCATCCTAAGTTTTCTTCTTTCGCAATCCAAAATTGTTTAAAAATTGTAATTAATCAGAGTAAAAGAAACTCTTGAAAAAATACTCTTCTGGATATATGGGAAGATCACTGCTTTTACTTAAGATAGGCTTGCCTTACCACCTTATAAGCATTAACTTTTCCTCTTTTCACCTGCTTAAAAATTGAAAGACAGTGATAATGGATGCATAAATGCATCATGGGATGAATAAATTGTGTGTTAGAAAAGAGAAAATGAATGTGTTCGTGAAAGAGCGAGCACATCAATCAGTGGTTGCATGGTGTTTGCACCAGAGTGTCCAGGGGACACCTCACCAATCAATCATTCAGGAAGCTCCCTCCAGTTTTCAGAGGGAGAAAAAGATTTTATACTAACGTGCTATAGAGAAAGCCCAGCATTTAAAGAGGTCATTCACGGGACTCTTCCAGTTCCCAGAGGAAAGGAAAAAGTGGAAAGGGGGCAAAATGCCATAGTAAGAACTAGTTTGGAATTTTAAAAATTCTGATTATATTATGAATTATTCTCATTTTAGATTGGCTCAAAGGCCTTAATTAAATATCTTTTGGTACATTCCATCCTTACCTGAGCATAAAAATTTGACATCTGTATATAGCTTCTGCCTTCAAGGAGCTTAAGAACTAAAAATGTTTATTCTTCAGAGCTTTTATCACTATACTGAATTAAAATCCAATACTGCTGTTTTCCTTGAGCATTAAACATACAAATATTTACTGAAAATATTTGCTTTATAAATCATCCATCCAAAGATTATTGGTCATTTGCAAGATACTACATTAGCTGCTGCCTTGAAGTAATTTATACTGGTAAGGCAAATAAAATTAGTTTATAAATAATTATAATGCAAAATAGGAATTAAGTGACAGAATTGGATAGGCACCGTAGTCTATTCCCAAATTTCCAAGAAGAGAAACAGAGCCACAGAAACATGAAAGCTTTGCCCAAAATAATCTCATTACTAAATTGTAGATCTGGGAATTGGCTCCCCAAGTGTGGCTGGGTTTCAGTAGCGTTTGCTCCTGAAGGTGGTGTACTATTTGCATAGCTAATTAAGGCAGGATGCATAACGAAATGACTTAATAAAATGTTGCCCAGTAATAAGGAAGACAACTACTCCTGAACAAGTGATTTTGTAAGCAGGAAATATTTCTTGCTATACTGTCCTGACAGCAAGACTTCATTTACTGCTTAATGATCATTCTTTTAATGCTGAATTTTTAAATAAGGAAACTGGGAGAGATTTTATGTAAAGATTACCATCAAGTAAAATTGTATAGGAAAACCCAATACCTAAGCAAAACAATACCTGTGTATATGCATTCCAGCCCAAGTAAAACAGTATCAGTCATGATGTACAGGATAAAAAGTTCCTTCAACAAGTCACCAGATTATGTAATGGAGATGAGCTGCTTGTCTATCAACTTTATGCACTAAGAACAAAAATAGTGTTTATTAACAGAATACATTAAAGGTGTCATAGAAAGCAGCATGTAAAAGCCCCAGTCTTAAGAATATTGAGTAACTAAGTAACTTCCAGATTGTATGTTGAATTAAAGCAATTATTCTTACTGCTGATGATCTAAACTAATCAGATCACACTGGTTTACAGGTCCACAAAAAGGATATCAAAATCATGGTCAGATTACTATTAGGATACATATAAATAATAGATACCTGGTTACCAATAACACTTGAGGTTTTCTAACATGTGGTTACAATAAGGCAAATTCCTTTAAAAGGTTTCATGGCCTATACTTGTAACTTTTTAACTATACTAAATTATTCCTATCTGAAAAACTTCACCAAAATTCAGTTTGGTGCTTCTTACTTTTTGACCATATATATGGACCTAGATGTCAACTTTACAAAATGAAATAATTATTTTTCCATAAGAAGTGTAATGCTGACTTAATATGGCTGATATCTGGTATCTCGTATTTGTGCTTATGAGAGTAAGAATATAAAATTTAATGCCAGAAACCTGCATGGTTCTATCTAAATACTTGATTAGATAGCACTTTGTTCTTTAATTCCATCTTATGACACATTAAACTAAGCCTATGTGGTGGCATTATTTCAATATATTATTAATCCATGTTCTCTTTTGTTTCTTTTTTAACTAAGAAAATACTCGTAACACAAATTAAACTTTGAAAGCACAATTAGTAGTTTCTAAGTTGAATATTCTCCAACTGCAGTACACTTTCTTGCATCTCATATAGCAAAGCTATATGAGATTTGCTATATATAGCAAATATATAGCACTGTGAGAAAGAGTAGTATTGTAAGCAGAGACCTTGATATATGGGAATTCAAGTATTTGAGAAAGAATCCTCCATTTTCAAAAGCAAAATCTGGAAGACTATAAGTTTTTATGAATTTGAAATTTTAAAAGTGTATATTTTGGGAAACACTCACACACTCAAAACTGAGTTTTTGGTAGGAAGAGCCTGAAACTGCGTGCAGTCAGGCTCTCTCTATTCTCTCTGGAGCCAACACAAATTAATTCTTACATTGAACACTTTCATAATTGCATTTTTTGAAAGTACAATATCCACTAGTGAAATTCAGAGGTGAATAAAGCATTTATTCTCTGAGCTTTAATATCTTTATTGGATTTTTTTGCCAAGTGATGGACCTATGCACACACATTGAGGAGACTGCCTTAGGCTATGAGATGAAGATTTGTATGCAAATGTTTATAAAGGAAGGTCAGGACAGGAAAGAGAAGGAAGCCTGGCACAGTGCAGCCTCAGGCAAAAGTTGTCTTGCATGGGAACCCTAGAATATACTTTATACCAGAAGGTTGTCCAAACCAAGGCATGGGAACTGGACTTTCCTACCCCTGGACTAGACAGTCATTGGAAAACTCCCAGGTTCTCTTTCACTTGTGACCCAAGTGGCCCTAGTAGCTAAAGGGAGTGTGGCTGTTATACCAAAGGGAAGTGAATGCCCGGAAATGGTAAAAGGGCTTCTGGACAGAGCACTGACAACATCTGCTAAAGGTTGTTTCCCAGATACCAGAGATAGAAGTAGAGCCTGACTGAAGACCTATGTTTTCCTTGATATCACTTAAGAATATTTTGATTTCAGGATACAGAAATGGAATGATCTCTTTTCAGATGTAGCTTGATCCAGTGTTCACACATCATCATCATTTTATCTCTCAATTCTACTTCCTGTGGATTCACTCCATCCTGATAGGACATCCCAGTAGCTCCAGTTCTCTCCTCATTGCCATAAGCTGTTCCAAGCTTCATATACCCATACCACCAAGCACAAAGCCAGTACAAAATAGAGAATCCATATCCAATTTTTCCAACAAAAATACTGAATTACTTGCATTGATACAGTTTAGATCATATATCCAATCCTATTTTAGTTGACAAGGCCAAGAAACAATGTTTTCATTGGCTTAAGCCAGCTGTTACATGCCCATTCCTAAATCTGGCTTAAGTCTATGAGTGGAGTCAGTATTATTCAAATGTCATGGTTTAGGTGTTGTTAATATTAAAAAGGAAAAAGTACAATTATAAGAAATTCACAAATAGCCACTGATCTCTTGTTCTTATTGTAAATTTTGATTGGTTGTATTCTGAATCCAATTTATTTCAAGCTGCAGACATGGTAATGTTTGAGCTAAATTGTGAACCCAGTTGGAATTAACAGAGTTGGTTTGAGTGGAAGGAGAAACAAAGAATTCTCAGAAGTTCAGCTGTGGTATGGAAAGCATGGGATATACCACCACCACCACCACCACCACCTTACCACCCCCTCACCTGCACACAAACAAAAGAAGCCCTACTATCATACTTACTCTGTTGGAACAGAAGTTTGTCATCAAATGCAGCTTTTTAAATTAGATGTCTCAGGAATTTGCTACAGGCTCAATCTGGGGCAAGCCAGAAGAATCAGGCTTAGTTACTTAGATGTATGACTATCTCGTAACCAGTTCTTCATTCAGTCACTCAATAAATAGTAAGTACCTCACATATACAAGGTACTTTTCTAAATATTAGAAGTCCAGTGGTGAACTAAACATAGCAGGTTCCTCCTGTTGGGGGTTGGGGGCCATACACAATAATGAACAGGCAAACAAATAAAGAAGGTATCTTTTGAGAGGGATGAATACTATAAAGTAAATTAAACAATGAATTTAAAGTCAGGGAAGCAGAGCATTTATCTGAAAGCTGATGTTTGAGTGGAGATTTGATTGACAAGAAGCCAGCCATGCAAAGGTCTGCATTAAAGACAATGAAAGTATTAAGCACAACTGCAAGAAGTAGGAATAAACTCAGTACGTTAGCAAATAGAGGAAAAAGGCTAGTGGCTGGAATGTGGAGAGTGATGAGGGGTGAGGTGAGTGCAGTTAGAGAGGACATAGTGCCAGACCCATGTAGAAGACCTTTATGCTTGTCTATGAGGGAAGTTAGTGTTTGGCTTGAGGTGAACTTCAAATTCCTGTTGTCTTTATTCTTCAGCTGTTCCCAGGGCAGGAACCAGGGTTCTTTAGGCCACTGGAGCATTCCACAAAGCCCTGACAAAGTCTTAATGATTACTTTTGCACAACTAATTTTCTTTTATTGATTTTGTAACAGCGTACCTTAATTTTTTCTTATTCTATAACCTGTACAAGCTTATAAAATCCAAATTTTTAATTTTTTTTTTTTTTTTTTTTTTTTGAGACGGAGTCTTGCTCTGTCACTCAGGCTGGAGTGCAGTGGCCGGATCTCATCTCACTGCAAGCTCCACCTCCCGGGTTTACGCCATTCTCCTGCCTCAGCCTCCCGAGTAGCTGGGACTACAGGCACCCGCCACCTCGCCCGGCTAGTTTTTTGTATTTTTTAGTAGAGACGGGGTTTCACCGTGTTAGCCAGGATAGTCTCCATCTCCTGACCTCATGATCCGCCTGTCTCGGCCTCCCAAAGTGCTGGGATTACAGGCTTGAGCCACCGCGCCCAGCCGATTTTTAATTTTTTTAACAAAAATAATCTGTGCCATTTTATGTCTTTTGTCCCACACTTAATAAAATACAATGGACATTGTTTTATGTCTGTACATGTAGTACTCCTTCATTTATGTATTTATTTATTTTTGAGACAGAGTTTCACTCTTTTTACCCAGGCTGGAGTGCAATGGTGCGATCTTGGCTCACTACAATCTCCGCATCCTGGGTTCAAGTGATTCTCCTGCCTCAGATTCCCCAGTAGCTGGGATTACGGGCACCCACCACCACACCTTGCTAATTTTTTTTTTATTTTTAGTAGAGACGGGGTTTCACCATATTGACCAGGCTGGTCTCAAACTCCTGACCTCAAGTGATCCACCCACCACAGCCTCCCAAACTGCTGAGATTACAGGCATGAGCCACCATGCCCAGTCCCTTTATTCTTTTTTATGGTTGCATGATTTTTCATTGATGGGTGTATACTTTATTTCACTAATTGGCTATTGATGAATATGTAGATTCTTTTCAGTATTTTACTATTGTAAGCATTTCTGCAGTTAAACATTATTGTACAAATGTCTTTGAATTCTCATGCAACTATTTTTGCATGTAAGATAAGTTTTCTATAATGGAATTGCTGAGTATGAGAATTAAGATAAATATTGCTAGGCTGCCTGTGAAAATGTTATACCATACTCCTCCCATGCTTGACAAATACTAGAACCTATCTTTTTTATTTTTGCAAATGTGATAGAAGAAAAGTGTTGCAGAAGTTCTTATTTTAGTTATCTATAGAATCTTGGACTGTTTCCCTTCATGCCTTGAATATTTTAACTCCAGGTTCTGGGTCAATTCTTGGTAATCACAATATCCTTCCAAGGTAGACAAGGCTGTCTTTCCAACACTTAACCTACTCTTTTTCATCCAAAGACACTAAATCTCTTGGTCATATACTGAGCCTATACATTGAGCCTTGTCATTACCAATAACAGCGAGCTCTCCATACTCTCATTTTGAGCACCTCACTCCCTGATTGCTACCTCCCGTCTTTCCAGTTCAATCCCAGTAATATGCATACAATTTGGATGTTTGATCCCTCAGATTTCAAGTTGAAAAGTGATCCCCAATATTTGAGCTAGAGCTTCGTGGAGAGTGTTGGGTCATGGGGGCAGATCTCTCATGTATAGCTTGGTGCCGTACCAATTGTAATGAGTGAGTTCTCACTCTCTTTGCTCTTGTGAGATCATGAGACTGAATTGTTTGAAAGGCCCTGGCACCTCCTCCCCTCACTCTTGCTCCCTCTGTCACCATGTGACATGCTGGCTCCTCTTCCCTTCCACCATAAGTAAAAACTTCCTGAGGCCTCACCAGAAGCCGAGCCGATGCTGGCACCATGCTTCCTGTACAGCTTGCAGAACTGTGAGCTAAATAAATCTCTTATTCATAAATTACCCTGCCTCAATTATTCCTTAATAGCAACACAAAACAGACTAATACAAGTGCTCTGATTACAGAGATGGGTGGAGCTAGATGGCAGAAAAGAAAGCTCCACTGATTGCCCACCCCCAACAAGGACACCAATTTAATAACTTTCTACACACAAAAAAAGCACCTTTCTGTGAATCAAAAATCGGGTGAGAACTCACAGGACCTGGTTTTAACTCCACATCACTGGAAGAGACACTGAAGAGGTGGAAGAAATAGTCTTGAATGGCCCATGTCACCCCTCTTCCATCTCCTGGAAGCAGCAGCATGGTGCAGAGAATATTTCTGTGCCCTGAGGAGAGGGAGAGCCAGCAATTGTAAGGCATTGAACTCAGTGCTACCATTATTAGAGCAAAAAGCAAAACCAGACCAAACTCAGCTGACACCCACCCAAGGAGGGAGCATTTAAATGAGCCCTAGTTAGAGGGGAATTGTAGCTCCACTGATGGGAACTTCACTTCCCGCAAGCCTCATTACCACAGTCTACAGTGCTCTGGAGCTCCAAATAAACTTGAAAGGCTGTATAGGCCACAAGGACTGCAACATCTAGGTGAGTCCTAGCGCCGAACTGAGCCCGCGGACAGTGGACTGGAGGGGACATGTGACCTACTGAGACACCGGCTGGGAGAGCTCAGGGAGTACTGGCATCATCCCGCCCCTAACCCCAGGCTGCACAGCTCACAGCTCCAATAGAGACCTCTTCCTTCCACTTGAGAGGAAATGGAAAAGTGGGGAGGACATTGTTTTGTATCTTGGATACCAGCTCAGCCACAGCAGGATAGGGCACCATTCAGAGTCTTGAACTTCCTTTCCAGGCCCTAGCTTCAGGACATTTGTAGACACACCTTGGGACCTAAGGGAATCTGCTGCTTTAAAGGGAAGGGCTCAGTCCTGGTAGGATTCATCACCTGCTAACTGAAGATCGCTTGGGCCCTGAATAACCAGCAGCAATACCCAGGTACTATGTTGAGGGCCTTGGGTGAGATTCTGAGACTTGCTGGCTTCAGGGGAGACTCAGCACATTCCCATTGGTGGCGACTACAGGGCAAGACTTCTTCTCTTTGATAAAAGTGGGACTTTGTATTGCACCTTGGGTCCCAACTCAGCCACAGTGGGGTAGAGCATCAAGCAGACTCTTGGGGTTCCCAGGACTTCAGGACTTGGCTCTTGGATGGCATTTTTGAACCTGCCCTGGGCCAGAAGGGGAGCCCACGTCCCTGAAAGGTGAGTCCTAGGGAAGGCAGCATTCACCGCAAGCGAACTGAAGAACCCCTGGGCCTTAAGGGAACATTGGTGGTAGTCTGGCAGTACTCCCTGTGGGTCTGAGGTAGTGATGGCCACAAGGTGAGGCTCCTCTACCTTTGGAAAGGGGAAGAAAGGGTGGAAAGGGTTTTGTCTTGTGATTTGAGTGCCAGCTCAGCTGCAGTACAGTACAACACCAGGTTTTTGACAGTAGTCCCTGGCTCCCAGATGGCACCTCTGGACCTGCCTGGGGCCTAGGGGAACTCGCCACCTTGAAGAAAAGGACACAGGCCTGGCTTTGCCACTTGCTGATTGTAGAGCCCCAGGGCTTCCACTGACCATAGGTTACAGCAGGCCTAGGTGAGACTCAGTGCTGTGCTGGCTTCAGGTCTGACCCAGTACAGTCCCAGAGGTAGTGGCCACAAGGATTCTTGTGTCACTCCATCCCGGCTCCAGGTGGCTCAAAACAGAGAGGAAGAGACTCCATTTGTTTGGGAGAAAGCAAGGGAAGAGAACAAAGAGTCTTTATCTGGTAATCCAGAGAATTCTCCTGGATCTTGTCCAATCAAGGCGGTACCTCTACGAGTCTGCAAGAACCGCAGTTTACTAAACTTGGGGTGCCAACTAAAGCAGATACAGGATAGATCACAACACCCAAGTCCTTTCAAATATCTGGAAAGCCTTCTAAAGAACTATGGATACAAACAAGCCTCGACTATGAAGACTATAATAAATACCTAATTCTTCAATGCCCAGACACAGGCAGACATCTATAAATATCAAGATGATCCAGGAAAACATGACCTCACCAAATGAACTAAATACAACACCAGGAATCAATCCTAGAGAAACAGAGATATGTGACCTTTCAGGCAAAATTCAAAATAGCTGTTTTTAGGAAACTCAAAGAAATTCAAGATATCACAGAGAAGGAATTTGGAATTCTGTCAGCTCAATTTAACAAATAGATTGGAATAATTTAAAAGAATCAAGCAGAAATTCTAGAGTTGAAAATGCAATTGGCATACTGAAGAATACATCCGAGTCTTTTAATAGCAGAATTGATCAAGCAGAAGAAAGAATGAGTGAACTTGAAGACAGGCTATTTGAAAACACATAGAAAAGACAAAAGAAAATGAAACAATGAAGCAAACCTACAAGATCTAGAAAATAGCCTCAAAACAGCAAATTTAAGAGTAATTGGCCTTAAAGAGGAGGTAGGGAAATTGATAGGGATAGAATATTCAAAGGGATAATAACAGAGAATTTTTCAAACATAGGGAAAGATATCAATATCCAAGTACAAGAAAGTTATAGAACACCCAGAAGATTTAACCCAAGGAAGACTACCTCAGAGCATTTACTAATCAAACTCTCAAAGGTCAAGGATAAAAAAAAGATCCTGAAAGCAGCAAGAGAAAAGAACCAAATAACATACAATGGAGCTCCAATATGCCTGGCAGCAGACTTTTCAGGGAAACCTTACAGGCCAGGAGAGAGTGGCATGACATATTTAAAATGCTAAAAACTTTTACCCTGGAATAATATATCCCACAAAATTATCCTTCCAACATAAAGGAAAGATAAAGACTTTTTCAGGCAAACAAAAGATGAGGAATTTCATCAACATAAGACCTGTTCTACAAGAAATGCTAAAGGGACTATTTCAATCAGAAAGAAAAGGGCATTAACGAGCAATAAGAAATTATCTGATGGTATAAAACTCACTGGTTCAGGCTGGGCAACATGCTGAAACCCCGTCTCTACAAAAATACAAAAATTAGTCAGGCATAGTGACACATGTCTGTGGTCCCAGCTACTTGGAGGCTGAGGTGGGACAATTCCTTGAGCTCAGAGGGTCAAGGCTATGGTGAGCCGAGATTCCGCCACTGCACTCCAGCCTGGGTGACAGAAAACACCCTGTCTCAAAACAAAACAAAACAAAATGAAACAAAACCCACCTCACTGGTAATAGTAAGTACACAGAAAAACACAGAATATTATAACACTGTAACTGTGGTGTGTAAACTACTCATATCCTACGTAGAAAGACTAAACAGTAAACCAATCTAAAATAATAAGTACAACAACTTTTCAAGACATGGACAGTACAATAACATATAAACAGTAACAATAAAAAGTTAAAAAGTGGGGGGGCACTTTTTAACTTTTAAGGTGCAGGGTTTTTATTAGTTTTCTTTTTGTTTGTTTGTTTATGCAAACAATGTTGGTCTACACTATAGACCAAATGGATCTAACAGATATTTAGAGAACATTTCATTTAATGACTGCAGAATGTACATTATTTTCTTTAGAACGTGAATCTTTCTAAAGTATAAACCATATATTAGGTCATAAAATAAGTCTTAAAACATTCAAAAAATTGAAATAATAGCAAGTATCTTCTGTGACCACAGTAGAATAAAACTAGAAGTCAATAATGAGGAATTGTGGAAACTATACAAATACATGAAAATTAAACAATATGCACACAAATGATCAATGGGTCAATAAAGAAATTAAGAAGAAAATTGAAAAATTTTTTGAAACAAATGATAATGGAAACACATCATACCAAAACCTATGGGATACAGCAAAAATGGTACTAAGAGGGAAGTTTATATCTATAAATGCCTACATCAAAAAAAGAAGAAAAATGAAATAAACATCCTAACAATGTATCTTAAAAACTAGAAAAGCCAGAGCAAACCAAAACCAAAATTAATAGAAGAAAAAAAAATCAGAGCAGAAATACATGATTTTGAAATGAAGAAAATAATACAAGAGATCAATAAAACAAAAAGTTGGTTTTTTGAAAAGTTAAATAAAATTGACAAACCTTTAGCCAGACTAAGAAAAAAAAAATGAGAACAGCCAAATAAAATCAGAGATGAAAAAGATGTTACAGCTGATATTGCAGAAATGGAAAGGTTCATTAGTGGCTACTATAAGCACTACATGCCAATAAATTGGAAAATCCAAAAGAAATGGACAAATTTCCAGCACATACAACTACCAAGATTGAAACAGGAAGAAATCCAAAACCTGAGCACACCTATAACAAGTAGCAAGATGAAAACCATAACAAAAAGTCTCCCAGGAAAGAAAAGCCCAGACAGAACCTAATGGTTTCACCATGCCCACGCGTGGTGGCGGGCGCCTGTCGTCCCAGCTACTCAGGAGGCTGAGGCAGGAGAATGGCGTGAACCCAGGAGGCAGAGCTTGCAGTGAGCCAAGATTGCGCCACTGCACTCTAGCCTGGGCAACAGAGCAAGACTCTGTCTCAAAAAAAAAAAAAAAAGAGCTGATACCAATCCTACTTAAAGTATTCCAAAAAATAGATGAGGAGGGAAGACTTGCAAACTCATTCCATGAACCAGTATTACCCTAATACCAAAACCAGGCAAAATTGGTAGTTTGATCAGTATTGCATTCAATCTGTAGATTTCTTTGGGTAGTCTGAACGTTTTAACTATATTGATTCTTCCAATCCATGAACATGGAATATCTTTCCATTTCTTGTGACCTTTTCAATTTCTTTCATCAGTGTTTTGTAGTTTTCATTGTAGAGATCTTTTAGCTCTTCAGTTAATTCCTAGGTATTTAATTTTATTTGTAGCTATTGTAAATGTATCCCAGGTTTCTTCAGTCCAAGGATAGCTTTTTCCACTAAACATGAGACCATTTTGATGATATGCCACTTTGACTTGTACCAATAAGGCTTTCCATACAACTATGGTTGTGCTGCACTTTTCTTTACCTATTTTTTCTAAATGTATGTGGAAACTTTCCTCTATTACCACTCGCAAATAACAGCTAACTAATTAGTTAATTTATTTTTGTTACATATGTAAAGACTGAGTAAAGGTATTTATTAGTATAAAGGGGAAAACAGAGAACTATACCAAGAGACAGAGTATTTTAGCTGAAAAAATAAAACGATCACCATACTACACTAATATGCCTGTTCCAGATTGCAGAAAGTGGAATAGATACATGAGCATTTACAGCTATTCCTGATGGCTCAGTTATTTCTTTAATAATATTTTTATTTTTATTTTTATTTTTATTTGTTGAGATGAGATCTTGCTATATTGCTCAGGCTGGAGTGCAGTGACTATTCACAGGCATTACCATCGCACGCTATAGCTTCAAACGCTTGGGCTCAAGCAGTCCTTGTGTCTCAGCCTCCCAAGTAGCTGCTACTGTAGGCACATGCCACCATGCCCAGCAATACATCATTTTTAATATAGGTACAAATGAGACAGGTTAAAATCACAAATAAAAAATATTTTTGACAATAGTATGATTTTTCTAAGCCATTAGATAGAATAATTCAAGATACTTTGCTGACTTAACTCCTCTCAGGTATTTAAATTTAAGAAAAGTCAGATTTTCAGATTATACCTCCTCTTGTTATAATCTTAGTTCAAAGATAAGTAAATCATTGTGGTAACACACCAGTGACAGCAAGCACACCTAGTACCTGGATCTTTGTTTCAGAATACCACACTGTAATAGAAAAATTCTGGACTTTTTGAAGAAATGGCTGCTTCTATATCTGGGGCAGAGAGGATACAATATGAGCCTGAAGTATGTTATAGTGTCTGAAAGTAAGGAAGTACTCAAAAAAATAAAAGGCTAGAGACATATCAAGTAGACAGAAAGCCATCCTGAACACATCTCAATGGCCAAAGCTATAACAATTTTAGCAACAAAATGTAAAGTATAAAATACATACACATAACTTTATACTGATATAAATAATCCCCTACCATCAAGTATTGATTAGACTTAGTGACTTCCTTACAATAATGGAGCATGAAAAGAGAAGAATAGCTTCTTTATAGTAAACAAATCTGATAAACAGCACCTTAATCAAATGATCAAGATTAACATCATCAGTAATAGGTTATTTTTATTGCATGTACCCCATTATATGATGTGATGAGAAGGACATTTCAGCTCTGTGGTATGCTTACCCAAATCCTGTAATTCTGATCTAATCCTGAGTAAATATCAGATAAACTCAGATTGAGAGACAAAATGCCTCACCAGTGCACCTTGAAACTGTCAAGGTAATGGAAAATGAGGAAAGACTGAGAAACTGTCATAGACCAGAGGAAACTAAGGAGACATATGGCTGAATGCAATGTGTTATCCTGGATGGGATCCTGAAACAAAAGGGAGACATTAATAGAAATACTGATGAAATATGAATAAAGTCTGAAGTTTAGTGACTGACAATGTATCAACGTTGGTATCTTAGTTTTGACAAGTATACCACGATAATTTAAGATGTTAACATTGGGGAGATTGGTTGAGTGGTATACAGGAATTCTCTGTATTACCTTTGTGACTTTTCTGTAAATACAAATTTACTTCAAAGTACAAAGTGTCTTTAAAAACATATTAAATCCACTACACACCTATTAGAATGGCAAAATTCAAAACACTGACAATACCACATGCTGGTGAAAATATGGAACAAGAGGAACTCTTATTCATTGCTGGTGGAAATGCAAAATGACACAGCCACTTTAGAAGACAGTTTAGCAGTTTTATACAAAACTGAATATATTCTTAACCTAAGATCCAGCGACTGTGCTCCTTGGTATTTACCCAAATGAGCTGAAACTTACATTTATTTAAAAATCTAATACATGAATGTTCATAGCAGCTTTATTCGTAATTGCCAAACATTTGAAGCAACCAAGATGTCCTTCATTAGATGAGTGGATGAACAAACTTTAGTACATCCATCCATTGGAATATTATTCAAAGCTAAAATCAGGCCAGGCGTGGTGGCTCATGCCTGTAATCTCAGCACTTTGGGAGGCCATGGCGGGCGGATCACTTGAGATCAGGAGTTTGAGACTAGCCTGGCCAAAATGATGAAATCCCATCTCTACTAAAAATACAAAAATTAGCTGGGCATGGTTGAGGGTGCCTGTAGTCCCAGCTACTCTGGAGGCTGAGGCAGGAGAATCACTTGAACCCAGGAAGTGGAGGTTGTAGTGAGCTGAGATCACACCACTGCACTCCAGCCTGGGTGACAGAGCAACACTTCATCTCAAAAAAAAAAAACTAAAATCAAGCCACAAAAAGACTGGATGAGCCTTAAGTGCATACTGCTAATTAAAAGAAGGTTATCTGAAAAGGCTACATGCTATATGATTCTATGACATTCTGAAAAGAGACAAAACTATGGAGACAGTAAAGAGATAAGTGGTTGCCAGGAGTTCCAGAGGAGGGAAAGAGCAATGAACAGGTAGAGCACAGGGGATTTTTAAGGCAATGATGCTATTCTGTAAGAAACTATAATGGTGGGTACATTTCATTATGCATTAGTTAAAACTCACAGAAAGTTCAACACAAAGAGTGAAACTATAATGCAAACGATAGACTTTTTTTTTTTTTT
>NW_012123709.1:5838723-5861818 GCF_000951035.1 Colobus angolensis palliatus
AGCCAGGATGGTCTGGATCTCCTGACCTCGTGATCCGCCCGTCTCGGCCTCCCAAAGTGCTGGGATTACAGGCTTGAGCCACCGCGCCCGGCCCATTAAAAAGAAAGCAGAATGTAACCACTTGGAAAAATTGATGCCTGGCCGTATAAAGAATTAAAAAGCTTGCTTGGGAGAGAATATGAAGGAGGTAGCCAAGCTACCCTTTGATAATGGGATTAGTATGGATAGAAGGAAGCCAAGTAGTATTCATCAAGACAATGGGAGAACAACCCAAAGGCCTTTAGGAGATCTTCCAGGCTGTCTTTCCCATCTAGGACCTTAAGGGCAAAACCAGTGGTCCTGCTGCCTCTCTCAGGAACATACAGACCCATAAGGGTCCACATGGTGGTAACTCTGCAGACAGAGAGTACATGAGCTTGGTACTATTGTGGCCTTCGCCTGTTTTTCAAAGGATACTTCAGAGACCCTTGAGACCCAGGCCGAGAATGGTCACAGGAGTGGAGCCACTGCGGAGAGCTCCCACCGGGGCAACACTTAGTGGAGCCATGGCTCTGCAGAAAGTCCCTGACAGGGAAATTCTTGGTGGAGCCACGGGAGTAGGGCCACCCCTAAGACCCCAGAACTATAGAACCACCAACAGGTAGCCCAGCAATTCAACTCGTGATAGCTGCTGCATGAGCAGAGCCCAGCAAAGCCATAGGGGTGGGGCTGCCTGAGGCCTAGGGCGCTCAACCTAGTGTGTTCAGGAGGCAGGACATGGAGTCAAGAAAGATTATTCTGGAGCCTTATGATTTAATGTTGTTTACCCTTTTCCCCTTTTGGAATATGAATGTTCATCTTTTACCTGTTCCACCTTGGTATTTTGGAAGCATGTAACATGTTTCGTTTTCACAGGCTCACAGCTGGAGAGGAATTTGCCTTACGATGATTTATGTTTCACGTGTCCGTGTGAAGAGATCACCAAACAGGCTTTGTGTGAGCAACATGGCTGTTTGTTTCACCTGGGTCCAGGTGGGCTGAGTCCGAAAAAGGAGTCAGCAAAGGTGGTGGGATTATCATGAGTTCTTATAGGTTTTAATCTTATAGATTGTAAAGAACATTGATGAGTTAGGGTGGGGTCGAAACAAATCACAATGGTGGAATGTCATCAGTTAAGCTATTTTCACTTCTGTGGATCTTCAGTTGCTTCAGGCCATCTGGATGTCTACGTGCAAGTAACTGGGGATAGAATGGCTTAGCTTGGGCTCAGAGGCCTGACAATTTAGATGAGACTTTGGACTTAGACTTTTGAGTTGATGCTGGAATGAGTTAAGATTTTGGGAGCTGTTGGGATGAAATGAATGTATAAGTTTTGGGAGGCTAGAGGTGGAATACTTGAAAAAAAATTTTTTTCAATACTATTCCTTGTGTAGATGGTAGAATGCTATGTTTTGAATGATTGTCCTTTCCAGAGTCATGTTGAAATTTAATTGCCATTGCAACAGTTTTGGGAGGTAGGATCTGTAATAATTAATTAGACCAGGATGACCCCACCCTCTTGAATGAACTAAGGCTATTTGCAGGAGTGGGTTTACCCCTCTCTTGTTCATTCCTATCTCCTACCTCTTTGCCTTTTCACAATGTGATGCCTCCCACCATGTTATGATGCAGCAAGAAGGCTCTCACCAGATGGTGGCATTTTTATAGTGGACTTTTCAGCCTCCAAAACTGTGAGTTCATTCATGAGGGTGGAGTCATCATGGTCTAATTAATTATTACAGATCCCACTGTGAGCCAATTCATTTCTATTCTTAATAAATTACTCGGTCTGTAGTATGCTGTTGCAGCAGCACAAAACAGACTAAAATACTCATCAGTTGTAACAAATGTACTACACTAATCCAAAATATTAATAGAGGAAACTATGGGGAGAGGTTGGGAGGTGATGTGGGACCTCTTGGCATTTCCCACTCAAGTTTTCTGTGAACGTAAAACTGCCCTCCTAAAATAGTCTATTTTTAAAAAATAAAAGTAGCCAAAATCTAAAAGAAAAAAATTATAGTAGATATATGATATCACAAGTACAGTAAAATGTTAATGGTGGTAGTGTATGTGGATGTTCCTTATTATACTCTGCTTTGTGTTTGACTTTTTTCATAATAAATGTGGAAAAAAGTCATTGTGGGTAATATTAAAAGAAAGCTTAGCATAGTAAGGTTCAGTTGAACCCACGGGACTTAATTCTAACTCCATTATGGGTTTCTTATATGATTCTACTAAAAAATGTAACTTGATTTAACTACTTGAATTACTTATCTAAATTATGAAACCCAATTGGCCCTGTCTTCAGAAACTAGAATCTAGATAAAATTACCTGTTGTTTGTGATATTAATATGTATTATCCCATCAGCAGAAGAATCTGAGCAGTGCTTTGTAGTTGTTGAAACAATACTGATGACATGGTAGTAGAAACTGAACAGCTACTCCCTGGACTTTGTCAATGTACTTGTTATGACTTAGCACTGTTTTTTTTTTTTTTTTTTTTTGAGGCGGAGTCTCGCTCTATCGCCCGGACTGGAGTGCAGTGGCCAGATCTCAGCTCACTGCATGCTCCGCCTCCCGGGTTTACGCCATTCTCCTGCCTCAGCCTCCTGAGTAGCTGGGACTACAGGCGCCCGCCACCTCGCCCGGCTAGTTTTTGTATTTTTAGTAGAGACAGGGTTTCACCGTGTTAGCCAGGATGGTCTCGATCTCCTGACCTCGTGATCCGCCCGTCTCGGCCTCCCAAAGTGCTGGGATTACAGGCTTGAGCCACCGCGCCCGGCCAGCACTGTTTTATTTACCATCCAAAAACATATTTTTTATTACTCACTACAACATGACAATAATTCCAGTTTTGAGTAGTGTATATTTCTCATTATGAATCTAAATACACAGAATGTTTGCTCTGTTTTCAGTCACTAGGCTGCGTGAAAATGGTGTATTAAAAATAGTATGACATATTTGCATATTTATCTGTATTAAAAGCGTCATGAAACAGTTATTGCAGATACACAGCTGTTGCTTTTCAACTATTTTTTTAAAGGAACCATATCTGCTCTCCTATATAAAATACATACATTTTCAAAAGTATCATCTGAGCCAAATGAATTGCAAAGCCTTAAAGAGGAAAGCTTATCTCAGAGAATTATAAATTTTTAGTCACTGTGTCTAAATGATAAATTTTTAACCTAAAATGATAAACTTGTTCCTTTGCCAAGTCAGATATTATGCATTGTAAACAGAAAGTAATTCTGGAAGCTCCTACAAATTATGGCTGCATTTCAGCATAGAGGCTGTTTACCTACTCTACAGAGCACATAAAAGGATGCTGCTTTATATCAACCACATTACGGAAGAGAAGACTACACTTTGAGACTTAAAATGACAGTTACTCTGGTAATGTAAAGAAATTTTTATTTTAAGAGCATTTTTAAAATATCTTCATGAAAGACAAAAGTATCATCTTTCTTTTCAATTAAAAAGAAAACTGTATGCCTCTGGAATCCTAGCTACTATCATCTTAGTAGTTGCCGGAAAAGGACCCTGATTTAAAAACAATTCTAGTGACTTTCATTATTTTTTAAAGATTTTAATATGGACTCTTTTGGTTTAAGGAAACATACTTTTTTTTCAATTCTATAATCATATCAGGTTCAGTTGATTATCATGTAATTCAAATAAACACCAGACGTTCTCATTCTAGTATCTGAATTACACTGCTTTTTTTTAATTAAAAACAAAAGCTTTAAGCATAGTTGAACAAAAGATCTCACCTTTCATAATTCAGTTTCACCATGTTAGCTAAATAAAAGAGTCCAAAGAAGAGAGGATTATCATATATTAAATAAAATGTTGGCCACTTTGTAGCATTAATCCTGTTAGAAAAAGATGATTTCTGTCTAACTTAATCAGTAAGAAATCTTTATTGCCCTGAGTATTAATTGATTAGGTTCTCATTAAGGTCAGAAGTACACTTGACTGACCACAGGCGGCCAATTAGCAAATTGTCAGCCATGCTTACTTATATTGACTGAACATAATGGTAGTTATTTGACTGTCAAGTCAGAAGGTCACTGAATCTTTTGTGCACTTTGCCCTCTGAAAGGGCAACAGTCATTCAGACCCCAGAATGCATTCGTAACAAAGATTTAGCTTATTACTTATTGACTTAAATCACCCTTAGAAATAGGTGTTTCATTCTCTTTGAACAAATACTATATTATTTCTTTGTAAAATACTCGAGGTTTGGTTGAAATCCTGTGGTTGATTGTGTCTGAGGATTTTTGTTCAGCAAGCAGCTTGCACTTGAAACTCTAAATAGCTTTTTAAAGAGCAGATCGATCCAGTGACTACAGTTGGCCCTCTGTATCTGTGTGTTCTGCGTCTGTGGATTCAACCAACCGAGGACTGAAAATATTTGAAAAAAAAGTGTCTGTACCGAGCACGTACAGACTTTATTCTTGTCATTACTCTGTAAAAAATACAGTATAACAACTATTTATATAGCATTTACTTTGTATTAAGTATTATAAGTCATCTCTAGATGACTTAAAACATACAGAGAGGATGTCTGTATGCCTTTTTTTTTTTTTTCTGAGACAGAGTTTCACTCTTATTGCCCAGGCTGGAGTGCAATGGCGCTATCTCGGCTCACTGCAACCTCCGCCTCCCAAGTTCAAGCAATTCTCCTGCCTCAGCCTCCCTAGTAGCTGGGATTACAGGCATGTGCCACCACGCCCAGCTAATTTTGTATTTTTAGTAGAGACGGGGTTTCTCCATGTTGGTTAGGCTGGTCTCAAACTCCCAACCTCAGGTGATCCGCCCGCCTCAGCCTCCCTAAGTGCTGGGATTACAAGCATGAGCCACCACACCCAGCTGGTGTGTATGCCTTTTTATATCAGGGACCTGAGCATTCTCAGATTTTGGTGTTCGAGGGAGACCCTGGAACCATTCCCCCATGGATACCAAGAAAGAACTGTATATCCCTTTGCATACACTTTTCTTCTGCCATGTGGCTTTGCTGTAATTGTAGCAAGCTGAGCACACAGCTGCTGAAATGGCTCTGGGACACCAGTCTCAAAGTGAATGGTTAGAAGCATATGTGAGTCTCACATTAATAAGGACATTGGTATGCCTTCTAAATATCCACTGCTGATGTGGGAGATCAGATATTTGGTATCAATCAAAGGAGAAATGAAAATGCAATTCATAAACCAGTAATCTAAAATTTTTGCCTATACTTCAAGTGAATTATTTGTTTATTTATTTATTTTTATTTATTATTATTTTTTGAGACAGATTCTCTCTCTGTTGCCCAGACTGGAGTGCAGTGGTGCCATCTCGGCTCACTGCAAGCTCCGCCTCCTGGGTTCATGCCATTCTCCTGCCTCAGCCTCCCAAGTAGCTGGGACTACAGGCGCTCGCCACCACGCCTGGCTAATTTTTTTGTATTTTTAGTAGAGACGGAGTTTCACCATGTTAGCCAGGATGGTCTCGATCTCCTGACCTCATAATCTGCCTACCTCGGCCTCCCAAAGTGCTGGGATTACAGGCATGATTTTTATCATCATAAAACATTACACCTAATTTATATGGTGGTGATGTAACTAGTTACATTTGTTAGCGTTTTATTTTTTAAAATTTTTTCTGGCTCAAGCCTGTAAACCCAGCACTTTGGGAGGCCAAGACGGGCAGATCACAAGGTCAGGAGATCAAGACCATCCTGGCTAATACGGTGAAATCCTGTCTCTAATAAAAAACACAAAAAACTAGCCGGGCGAGGTGGCGGGCGCCTGTAGTCCCAGCTACTCAGGAGGCTGAGGCAGGAGAATGGCGGAAACCCACGAGGCGGACCTTGCAGTGAGCTGAGATCTGGCCACTGCACTCCAGCCTGGGCAACAGAGCGAGACTCCATCTCAAAAAAAAAAAAATTTTTTTTCTGTTTGTCCTCCTCTACTAAACTTAATATTATTATCACTTACACTTGCTATTATTGATTCAAATATCACTGATGATTCCATGAGTTAGATTTTGAGGAGAAAAGACTTTTGTTTAGCATACCACTTTTACAAGTTGTGTCTCTAGATCAGACAGAAACCCATGAGTCAGCCTAGATCCTTTCCTTTACATTCTACCCTCACCAAATATACATCTCATCTAGAATCACATTCTGTCATTTCTACTTACTGAATATTGTCAGTAGACATAAGGGCCCTCTATGTCAACCCACTGCCATTGCCCCAGTTCAGCAACTTGCTTTTTGATTGATCAATTGAAGTACCTTTTTACTGGTTTTCCAAATGATTCAGTGGCCCTCTTGGCATGAATGTCTTCCTGCTAGACTGTAATTTATTCAGAATAGGGATGGTGTATTTTCATGTTAAATATCTAGCAAAGAGTTCAGTGTTCGACACATATAGGCACTTGGTAAAAATTTACTGATTAAATAAGTAAATGACCATAATTAGTTTTATGCTACATATAACTGTAACCTGTGATAGAATAGTAATTTGTTATAATTTAAGAACTCATTAATCTCTTTACTAGTATTAAATTATTCATTAGTAATTTATCAGACTATTGTAAGAAGCAGTAAGTTTTAATTCAGTCATGTGACTAAACCAATAGCATTGAATATGAAAATAAAGTGAGAATCAGAGTTGAAGAAAAAATTACTATTATAATCCATGAATAATTAAGCTACCTAGTATATAAAGAAAACAAATCTATATACTATCAAAACATTTGCTTTGTTTGTGAGATCGTATGGTTTTCAAATGATTCAACATTAGAGATTAATAGTGACTATTGATATATTATCTGCAAAATACTAAGCATTCTATATACAGATAGTGTAATTGTCATTTCACAGATAAGAAAACTGGTTTCACAGGTAATCTGTGCAAAGGTCCACAACCCAGGTCTTGCTGGCTCTAAAGTTCAAGCTCTATCTACCACGCTAATCTGACTCTGTGCATTATTCTTTAGAATTTTGGAAAAGCTATTTAATGCTCTGAAACTGTACTAACTTTGGTTAAACTGTACTAAATGTATAGAAAGTTGCATATACAATATTGGATCAAGCACTAGAGCCAAAGATGATAAAAATGCCTATGGAAATTAAAAGTAATATGACTTAGTTAAGACTGCATGGGCGCTGCCATTAAACATCCCTATGATTGTGTCCCAGGTTTGCCATGTCCCACCTGTGTAACCTTGAGTGATTTACTTGACTTCTCCAAGTTCCAGCGCACTTATCATTAAAATAAGTATAATAATATTGCCTACAATGGATTTGTGAGAATAAAATGAAATTATGCAGGTAAAATGCCTAGCACATTAAATGGCATATCATAATGGCTCAGTAAATGTTAGCTGTTGTTAAGGATTTTCAGCTGGGTGTGGTGGCTAGCACCTGTAATCCAAGGCAGGCGGATTAATTGAAGCCAGGAGTTTAAGACCAGCCTGGCCAACAAATCAAGACTCCATCTCGGCCGGGCGCAGTGGCTCAAGCCTGTAATCCCAGCACTTTGGGAAGCCGAGGCGGGCGGATCACAAGGCCAGGAGATGGAGACCATTGTGGCTAACATGGTGAAACCCCGCCTCTACTAAAAATACAAAAAAATTAGCCGGGCGTGGTGGCGGGCGCCTGTAGTCCCAGCTACTCAGGAGGCTGAGACAGGAGAATGGCATGAACCCAGGAGGCGGAGCTTGCAGTGAGCTGAGATCCGGCCACTGCACTCCAGCCTGGGCGACAGAGCGAGACTCCGTCTCAAAAAAAAAAAAAAAAAGACTCCATTTCTACAAAAAAAAAATTTTTTTTAATTAGCTGGGTGTGATTGTGCACGCCTGTGTTCCCAGCTACTTTGGAGGCTGAGACGGGAGTAAGAGCCCAGGAGTTCGATGCTGCAGTGAGCTGTGATCACACCACTGTACCCCAGCCTGGGCAACTGAGTGGCACCCTGTCTCTAAATAAAAAAAGATTTTTCACCAAAATAAGTAGTTTAGGTTATGTGTACTTCCTTATTCTGTGTTAAATCTTTGTGTTCTGCTATTGCATACTTTTATGAGTCATATAGTACTCTGACATCTAGACAATCATCTGTTCATAAATTCGAATTAAAAATGAGTTATATAAATATTTGTTAGGGACTTTTGACTTTGACATTCTCTACCAAGTGGGCGAGTGGCACAGAGAGTACCTTGTGCACGTGCCCAGTTGGTAGGTTAGTCAACTGTTCCTCTTCCCTCATGATGCTTCTTAAACATGCCATAAAAGGCATTAATGGTAATCTCTTTGGTGAATTATTGAATAAGATGGTGTTATGATAATTCACAGGTGGAGCAGAGGGCTGGCCTAATGTGACTTTCATGTTACAGGGGTCACTCAGGTGCTGGGTTGAGCATAGACTCTTGTAAGAGTAGAAGCAGAAGAACCGATTAAGAAGTTGTATCCGGGACCGGGTGCGGTGGGTCACACCTGTAATCCTAGGACTTTGGGAGGCCAAGGCAGCCGGATCACCTGAAGTCAGGAGTTCGAGACCAGCCTGGCCAAAATGGTGAAACCCCATCCCTACTAAAAATACAAAAAAATTAGCTGGATGTGGTGGCGACGCCTGTAATCCCAGCTACTCGGGAGGCTGAGGCAGGAGAATTGCTTGAACCCAGGAGGTGGAAGTTACAGTGAGCCAAGATCGCACCACTGCCCTCTAGCTTGGGCAAGAAGAGTGAAACTCCACCTCAAAAAAAAAAAAAGAAGAAGTTGTATCCGTAATCCAGATGAAATGATATTGGCTTGAATGAGAGTGGTAACACTGAACATGATGAGAAGTGGTTGGATTCTGGATATATGTTGAAAGTAGAACAGTATATCCTGGCAGATAGAAAGTGGGGAGTAATAGAAAGAAAGGATTAGAGGAAGATTCCAAGGTTTTGGGCCTGAGCAACATAAAAACATGAGGAGAAGGAAAATCCTTCCTTATGTACTTTGTACTTCTCATGATTCCGTGTGTCATCTCTGTTTCAGTTTTCATTGTACTCTCCAAACTGGTGAAAACTCAACCAGTTCCAGTGGCATTGTGAATGTTCTTAGTAAATTCAGAGTAGCCCTATGAAAATCACTTTACTAGCTGTCGCTTCTGAGGACACCACCGCCTGTAGTACTGAATGAACAATGTAATATCAACATGAGGGTACTTGGGACACCCAGAAGAATTAGAAGACATAGCCTCTCTATTCTTTAAGCTTTATTATGTATTTCACCATGTAGGATAGGTAAGCACTGCCTGGGTTTGGACCTTAGGCACAGGGCCTGGGGGTGGCAGTTGGTGCTTTCAGGTGACTTTGGATCTTTGTGTGATGTAATTGGGGTCCATTTACATGGAGATGGCTTTGGGGAAGCAAGGCCAAGAAATATTAAGTCTCAAGAGTTCAACCAATCAGGAGGAAAAGACCTGTCCTAGGATATTGTGTATATTTTTCCAGTTAACTTAGAAGGCATTCTTATACCTCTTTTTTCTAAATATTTAAGAAAAGCCTCGCTATGGCCTTAAAGTACTAACATCAGGTCTGGTGGGGAGGTGGGGGAAGGATTAACACATATGAAGAGAAATACAAGTAAGTGTAAACAAGCATAAATATGTGTTATAACAAAAGTTCATATCCACAATGAATTATCTTTATTATGCTTTTTCCTTCTTTATTTATGGACTTAATTTGCTGTCATCTTAGGCAACTACTGTTAACAGTATCTCATTTGATAATTTGATGTTGACATCTCTCTACTTTCTAAATTTAGTTGAATGCAAAGAAAAACTTTGAAATACAAATAAAAGATCATTTCCCCTGACCTTAAGAAAGGTTGGAACATGACAAACCTTGAATCAGTCTTGGAAAGAATCATCTAATTACAAGAAAGTGTGAGAATTCCAGGCCTTACCTCAGGCAGATAAGGACTAGCTATACATGAAATGCAGACTGTGACTAACTTTAATTCTTTCCCAAATCAGATTTTCAAGAGACATTTTCAGTTCTTTGAGTGAGGCAAATGAATTTCTTTAATATTTTACATATCTATTGTTAAAATTCAATGCAAAAACAACTCTAAAATCAAATATAAATTATTTTGTTGTTAAGTTTAATTTTGAATAATCTTCTTCTCTTTTCTTTGGCATTAGAACTAATTGCAATTACTGAAGTCCAAAGAATTATAAAGCACTATTTAAGCATTTCCATTAGATATCAAAATTGAAGGAGAATGCAAAGACTGGTTTGTTAATGGAGTAAAGTTTCTGAGATAAGATGGAGCTAGTTTAAAAGGTTTTAACAAGGAAGTACAATACTCAGTTTTGGAAGGAAAGGAGACAACACGATTTGGTGATGACTTAGACTCTTATCATAAAAAATACTGTTTCAATTGTCTTTATAATTCAACCTAATAATATGCTTTGCTCTTTAACAAAAAGTATATTTCCTATATCTATGGGTACACTTTTCTGAGACTAAGCAAGCCATTTGTAAAGGATGATTGAATTGAAGAGGGATCATATTCTTTTAAACGATCTTTCCCGTGCCCCTGGCATCGCAGAGGCTGAATCGGTCCTGGGCACTCAGCATTCTCAGCATTGGATCAACCCTAACCTGCTTGTATTTCTTTTGCTGCAGAGCATAGACCCATAAGCCTGGATCAAACATGTTGAAGTCTCCCTCCTCCATCTACGCAGTTGACCTCTAACAAAATTCTGTTTCTCCATTTGTCTATGAAAAGAGTTTTCATTCTAAACTCTTCCAATTTAACAACGGGAAAACGTTAACAAGAAAGTATATCCCCCCACTCCAAAAAAAAAAAAAAAAGTGGTCCACAGTTTCCCACTGAATTGGAGCCAAAAACTCTGCCAGTTTTGCTCTCCTATCTCCGAGCTGCAGCCTGACCGTTCATGTGACCAGTGGGTCTTGTTGTACAAGATCTATCTGGGCGCCTTTCTAAAAGTGCTATCTTCGTCCATATTTCAAAACACTCACAGATATTTTATCATTAATTAGTATTCATATTATGTCTCAAACAATCTGTTCAAGAATAGGGGAAGTGAACTAGTTGAACAGCTCTTCTGTTTGTCTGTTAATTAACATGGATGATGTATGTAGAGCCGAAGGCCTTATAAGGGGAGGAGGTGGTCAAGTGTTGGGCAGGTAATCCCTGGAACATTTCAATGCTTACCTATTTTGGACGCTGGGCTACTCCAAAAAAAATTGTACTTGGCAAACAGGGTGGGGAGACACAGGCCTTTTTAAAAATAGACCCATGCCTCTTTGATTCACAGCATCCTGGATTTGCTTTTCATCATGTTAACATGCCACTTGGGAGCTGGCTGGACTCCCTTGTTCAGTGACATATATTTCATAGTGTTTTTTTAAAAACCATTTGTTCTTTCAACCACAACATGCTTTGAATTTCTCTTTCAAATTTGAGGATGTATATATAGATTGATCAAAACAATATTTTTAACATTCCAAACAATTTAGAAAGATAGTGGATGGGTGTCAGTTAATGTATTATGCTCCTCTCTTCCTCCTCCCCCTCTTCAGCTGCTAATCTTAGAACTTGTGTGCCAAATTGTGTAAGATATTCTTCCAATAGCTACATGTGTGACTCTTTTGTGAGCTCTACAGACAGTTATGAGGACAGATTTGGAGTTGCATATGGGACTGTCACATGGTTTGATTTCCTTGTCTTCAGGCACTGAGATTTCTTTTCACTGAGCTTTAATACTGAGGAATTTTTAGTTGTGGTAAAAGTTTAGCAAAGTCTCTATTAAATAATTTACACATTCTGGGAATAGGGAAGGAAAAAAGTTTTTATTCACCACCACTCTGTATTCGGGATCTATATATACTAAATAGTTCATGTGTTTACTCTTTCCAATAGTGAAAAAACTTAGGGTTTTATCACAGAATTTTTATGAAAATCAGAAAAGAGTAAAGAGCCTTTATTATCTCCTTGCTCTTTTGGAGCAAGATCTAGTAAACGTCTCAACAGAAAAAGTAGCAGATGCTTTGTAAAAAGGTCTCATATCACTTATGTCCAATTATAGAGGCTGATTTGCAAAAAAAAAATCATCTATCTATGTCCTTAGGAGCCAAAAATTCCATGGCATTAGTCTGTGAAATAAGATGCAAATTCATTTTCAACTTTAAAGACACATATCTGAAATCTTGCTTTCATGACCTGAAACCTACAGCCCCCATCCCGTAAACACAGTGCCACCCTTGAGGAACACACAGATTTGAAGCAAGATCTTTCTCCTAGTCCTATTTTAAATGTTCCTCAAGGATAAATAATATCCCAGTGAGACCTGTGTCCAATTAATTGGGGCATATATTATAATATTATAAAAGTGTTAATCACATATACTCAGAACTAATTCTTTTAAGGCCCAGCATATGACTGCGTCTTAAAATAGTGCATGACTGTTTATACATTATTTAAAATAGTGTATGACATATGATGTAGTGTATGACTGTTCATCCTTGTATTAATTTTGCCCTCTAAAACAAATACAGTGGTTAATTATTCCGAGCTGTACCTTTATTGGTCTATGAGTAAACTCAGTCAACTTTGTTGCACTGGGGACAAAGTCTTAATTCAGAAATAATAATGATGGCTAATAACAATATAATAATAAATTGCTACATTTCTTGATTCCCTGCTCTGGCTCTAAACTCTATATAATAGATATTTTATATACATCTAATCCCCAGAATAACCTACCAAAGTAGGTATTATCACAATTTGTCAAGTTAAGTAAGAACTTGGGAAATAGCTTGAATGAAGAGAGTAGTGTTTTCTTATTTCAGTCCTTAATTTCCCTTTCCTGTTTTAGGTTAGAGAAGTCCTGTATCTTACTGGGCAAGTTGCCCTGGTACCTTCCACAATGAAATTTGTTCGTGGTGGAATACAAACAAAAGCTACTCTGTCCTTAAGCCATACCCTGAAAATCCTGGAAGCCACACATGGAGGCACCAGACTTCAGCACACTTGCATGGCTCACTGTTATGAAATGTTATGTTAATGAACAGCCAGCTCACTTCCACTGCTCTGGATACCTGGCAGAACTTCAAGACCCATTAAAAGGTACCTACAGTATCTATTTTATTTCTAGCCTACCAAAGAGCAATTTATGAAAAGGTTTTATTCAGACAATATCAAGACTCAGTGCACTTCATAAGGGTTTGAACTAAATCTGGAATAATAATGTTTGATTGAGCTGTTATGTTCTGCCTCATAATTGGCTGTGCACAATTGAGAAACAAAATTGCTTAATAGAAACTTACAGTCATCACTAACTTTATCTTAATCCCCCAATGCAATAAGTTAAGAGTTCTTTACAAGCAGCTTAAAGTTTTTAGAAACTGTTGAAATATACTATTTAAAAATATTTCTTCCCATGTATCACATTATATTTTCTGGTGAGGGAGGTAATTTTTCTGATATTTTATTCACTTGGGCTAAGATTCATCTTATTTCTCCAAGAACATTTAAAAAGGACCACATTTTTCCATTCTTCTAAAATACTGAGTTTTTGTTTTTTAATATGATATCTGTGCCCTGGTATGGGGTTGGATCTTTTAGTTATCCCACAGATCACAGATATCAAAAGTAGTTTTTGAAATATATTGACTTTAGATTATGCCATAATTTATACTGTGGCATCATCAGAAAGTAAGACTTTTAAGTTAAACAACTGAGTAAGCTGATGATTAGAATATACTCTAGAAGGAACAAGAATCTGTTATTTGTCGAGGTTAAGAACTACATTGGCAATACAATCATTATTTGCAGATAATATTATCTACCTAGTAAACCCATGAGACATGAACTATGAGCAAAATTAATATGAGTTAAATAAGATTGCTAAGTAAAAAGGAAATATAACGAAAATCTTTTACCTTCTAACTATCAGCAGTAACCAACTTAAAAGATCTAATGGGGAAAAAAGACCAGGTGCACAGTAGCATGAAAACTATAAGAAATTTCAGGACTGCTCTAAAGAAAACCATAAATCTTTCTGGGAGGATGACACTTTTAAAAAGTGAAAAGATATACCTTGTTGCTGAGTTAAAATAATTTGAAGATACCTATTTTCTACGATTTTATTTTTAAAATAAATTTAATTTTATTAGAATCAAGTCTCCCATGGAATACACTTAACAAAATGGTTCTGAAGTGGATATAAAAAAGAATAAAGCTGGCAGAAATAGCCTGAAAGTTTTTGCCAAAAGAAGAAATAAGAGGGGTATAGGGGAAGAGAGGAGGAAAAATAAGAAAGTCTTACACCGCCAGTTATTAAAATATATTGTAAAGATACAATTAAAATCATGTAGCATTGGCATAGTAACAGATAAGAATCAGTGGCTCAAACACGACATTTCTCTAAATTATGTGCTTTCACATTTGTAGAAGTGCTACTGTTTCTTTTGATCAGAAGGGAAGATGAGGTCAGGCGGCCTCTTGCAGATTTGGCAAACCTTATTTGGAGTTAGTATCCTGGTTTTCCTGAATGAACCTTCTAGATGCTGCACCTGCTAACAAGGTGGAGTTTGCAAGCGGTCAGCCCTAGCTGCCTCTTAATTTGGTGATGGCACTTGTGGTTTTAATGCATCTGATTGTGTCTAAGGCTTGCTTGCATATCTGAGAGTCTTTTCCCATAACTCCTGGGGTCTGTGGAATTCTTGTAAATGTTGCATTCTTCAGTTGATAGAGAAAATACTTTCTGAATTTGTGCTTTATTTTAATTTATTTTTGCTGTGGCTGACACATTTGAAATTGAGTTATTTCACAGAATCTCCCCCACCACCACCTCCAGGGACTTTGTTTGTTATTCAATGTAAGCTAAAAATAAAATGATATAAAATTTCAAATTATTTAAGCTAAACTTAAGTATTACTATAGAGTAAACATATTTATTCATAGTGTATTTCTTCTCACTTATCCACAGATGTGGATCCCAATTTAATATGAGTTTCACCAGTAAACAGTTTGTAGAATATTTTCAGCGAGGCTAGTAGGCAAAACAAGTTCTGGTCATCGTAACAGAGCTTGAAAAATAAAGGTAACATCTAGGCATGCCAACTATACTCATAACTAAATGTATTACAGATTACCACATCAAAAAGAAAATTTGAGAATTCCAGTTAGTGGTATTTAATTTCCAGCTTAATGTCAATTTAGGCACTACTTATAGTACTTTGCTACAGAATCATTATCTGTCATTATTTTAAGAAAATACATTTATAGCTAAGAAGAAAATTAGTTTGGGAAAGATCATTTTGCTCAGTTGAAATCTATAGACTGTATTATAAGGCATCAAGAATGTGTAATTTTGCTTTAAAAACAATTTGCTATTAGAAGTTAAATTATCACTTTATAATTTTCTATAAAGCAAAAGAAAAGTGTTTTTAATTTAATTACCCCTGCCTAAAGGATATTCTTATTGGGATGATTATTATAGTAACCAAAACATATCGTAATATTCCATTATACTCTTTCCAGTAATCTTTTGGTTCTTTGGTTTTCCTTGGAGTTGCTAAGGGAGTACAGGACTGACACAATATTATTCAACATGCAGATACTTTTTAGGATCATAATGTTGGTTGTTTTTACTAATTCAGGCTAGGCATGATGGCTCATGCCTTTAATTCCAGCACTTTGGGAGGCCAGGTGGGAGGATCCCTTGAGCCCAGGAATTCGAGACCAGCCCTGGCAACATAGCAAGACCCTGTCTCAACAAAAAAATTAAAAAATTAGCTGGGCATGGTGGCACACACCTGTAGTCCCTGCTAATTGGGAGGCTGAGGTGGGAGGATCACTTGAACCTAGGAGGTCACAGCCACAGTAAGCTATGATCGCACCTCTGCATTCCAGCCTGGGCAACAGAGTGAGATTCTATCTAAAAAAAAAGCTTTACTAAATTGATTTGACAGTTTCATATTAAGTATTATCTTGTGTTTCTCCTTTTTCCATTTTTTCCATATCTTTTTAATGGCAGTGTCATATGATACGATGTTTTATGAGTTGTTATACCTCATTCATCAGAGTAATCAATGGGGAAAGGAGCCTTATGGGTTGTAGTCCATTTGTATTGGATAGGACAGATGGTATTATTGACAAATGGAAATATTCCAAATATTTATTGTATAATAATATTACAAGGACTCTGAATTCTGAATTTTAATACCTTTAGTTTCTAAAGTAATTGGCAAATAATTTATTTAGTTACCATGTATCCATTTAGTCACATCAGTGTGTGAACTGTAGCATTATCTTTCAGTTAGTATGTGATGGGTATTTCTCTTTCAATGCTTTGTGCTTACTTACCTGAATTCTGACCAAGCTATCACTTTGGTCTTGAGTATTTTAAACTTAAAAACAATATTTGGAGCTGACACTAAGGTCAAGATAGGATCTCAGAAGTGACAGAGGCAAAGATTCCATAGCATTTCCCCTGCATTATCACCTTTATCCTGTAGGAGGCAGAGAGGGAAAGAGCAGTCTTAGGTCTCTTTACATTTGCCCCTTGCATAAGTTTCTACTCTCAATAGATTTCCTAAAATTATGTTCTAATATAACTGTGGACATAAGGACATAATGATGTGATTCAGGTTCTAATTAAATTTTATTTTCTCAATTTGGAATTCAGTCATTTGAAGAAGGGTTAATGCTGGTGTAGTATCCTTAATGTACCATCCTCCAAAATGTTTGGCATTATTCCAAAATCATATTCACACTAGTAAAAATAAACAAAATCCAGAGGACTTCACTTTTTATCGTATATATTTTTGTATTGTTTAAATGCATACTAAGAGCGTATCGCCATGCCCTATTTTTGCAATCACGAAGTTACAAATGATAGTTTCACCCATTCTGAAACTTATATTGCCATTGCTTTATTTCTTAAATACTACCAAATCTGTTATTGAAGTCTGGCGTGTATTTAAAGACTGCTAGGAGCTCTCTGATAGGACCTCAAGGTTGCTTGCTATTTTATTTAGAAAGCAATAAAAATTATTTAATGGTAGTGACCATTTTTTCCCAACCAAGAATCAGTACATATTGCCCAACAGTGGGATTATTTTTTAAATTGTGGATTTATTATGGTGAATATATTACAAAGGTTAGAAACTAAAGATTTTTATGTGAGTTATAAATTTGTCGTTACCTTCATTAATGACTGATACCACTCAATTCTCAGTATTTATTCTAGCACACTGTCTTGCACATAGCAAAAACTCAACATTGATTGCTATATTGAGAAATAAAATAGAATGGTGTACATCCAAAAAGACAATTGGAAATATAAAAATTTAGTTATATGCTTTCAAAATAGTAGTGTAATCCCACTAATCAAATAGAAACTTTATACTAAATTTTGATAAGACCAATCTTTTTAAAAGATTGTTATAAAAATAGGCTATGTAAATTATATTGAAAGAATAAGTTGGCCAAGCTTTATTTAATTAAAAATATCTTATAGTGTTCAATGGGCCAAGAGGATAAAGTAACTTAGACCTATGTAAACATATCCCATTCAAGATAGACTCTACTGTATGATTTAGGGCAAAATAACAGCAGTTGTGTTCCTACTGCCCTGGCAAGTACAAATGGACAAAATACACCCTGATAACTCCAGATACCTTCAAAACTCTAGGACTACTTCAATGATTAAAATGGCATAGAGAATATTCTGATAGAATTCTCAGGACCAATAATAAACCAATGAAAAGACTAGCATTCATTGAATTAGTATGGAATTTGAAATATTCTACATGTATTTTGTTTCTTTAAAAAATCAAAGTCTAAGTAATATGAAAGACATGTGTATTTTGTGGTTAAGAACGCCTTTTATGTCCTTTATTTCTGGAATCAAATATGTGAGTACTTTCCAGTAGAATTCAGGAAGAATTTGTACTCTGAACTTTGTATCTACATTTGCAGCCCTTAACCTTCCCTGATCTTTTCTCAGTTTCTCATTATCTGTGTTTCTCTCTCTTCCTTTGTCTCTCCTCCTTCTGTATTCACTTATACACTGAGAGACAGCAAAATGCAGACAGACACAAACACAGCTATTACTTTGGATAACCAAACAAGAAAACTTCCTCGCAGGCAACTCTTCAATGTGGTTATGTTGTGGTTGTTTTAGGAAGATTTCATTTCTCCCCTGTTATTTTAAATTTTGTATATTGGGAGAAACTATGTTATATCCCTTCTTTGATGGAGAAAAGAAAAAGTCTCTAGAACGGAGCAGTTTGATTACATTTATAGTGATTCAATTACTCCTTTTACTGTATTTTGCTACAGGTTTTTCTCATGAAAGTTCTTATTCAGAGTTTTGGGCATAACCCATCTTCTCCCTCCCAAAAAGATCATACGTTCCTAAAAATAAGATATGAAAACTATGTCTCAGCATTTAATTTGTGTTCCTAGAATTATATATGGCCCCCAATATTTTTTTTAGACAAACTAAGAATATTAAAATTGCATTTTAGATAACCAAGTTATGGGTGAAAGCAAATTTTCTTTATATTTTAAGAGCACTAGAATATGTATTCAACAAATTTTCTTTAAAGATATCATGTGCTTACAGGGGAAATAATAAGAGGACACCCAATAATACATTTCTAAATTTAGCCCTGAGTTATTTGGACTTTGCTTTAATCAAATTTATCTGAAACAAATTTTTTTCCAAGCCTTAATTTCTGAAGACAGGATGATAGTAATTGATCATGCTGCTGAATAAAAAGTAAATTTTGGCATATTAAGGCAGTGTATAAGCTGACATTCTTTAACAAAAGCAGCCTGTCAACTATGGTGCACTTAAGTACAGGAAAGATTGATGTTTGCCAAATGTAAAATCAGAGAGAAGAAAAAATGTTTTCAAGTTTAGAGGATTGCTAACAATGAAAGAGAAAAATAAATAAAAATTTAGATGTATAATATTGTTATACCTTGTCAAGGAACTGTTAATTGAAAACAGCCCTCCTTTTTAAAAACTTAATATAAGATCTCCACAAAAAGACTACTCAAGAGTCTGACAATTAATGAAAAAGTAAAATTTTAAAGGTACAAAGTGATGGCTGACATTAACAAAAATTGTGCTGTTACATTATCAAAATGCTATCGCCTAGACTGCATTGTCAATGCTTTCCTACAGAGTAATTAATATAATTGGTTATGTTACTAACAGAAAGCTGAGTTTTGAAAAATATCAGTATGAATCATGTGAGACTCCATCATAAATTTAATAGCTAAGATACGCAGGTTGCTGTTTATTTATTCCGCATATCAGGTTTATGACATTTATTTGGTAGCTATGTATTGTTTTGAATTTGCAATAATTTGAGTTATTAAAATGCAGTTTACTTATGATCCATGTTGAGAACATACAGTGCATTCACATGACTATGTAGCATTGGATCTTTCATCTCAGAGTGATACGTTTCATTTGTAGTGATTATAATGAGAATATTTAACGTGGGTCAAATGGGGAATAGTGGCACCCTGGAAGTGCTTATAAATAAATTTCTTTTTTAAAATATATCGTTCCACAGTGGAATTGAAAAAGATTACCACTCCTTGTTTAAAGATGTTACATTGTTCTATTTGTGAATCTAATGAAATACTTGACAGAAAAGAACACAAATTGCTCAAATGAATTTTAGAAAATAAGAAGACATCTGAATCAAACAGTAAGACATTTTAAATACATGAGATACTATCAACAATGTTTACCTACAGAAAATAAGATATTTATATCTATATATATATGTAACTTTTAAAAACTATTAATGTTTCCTGTTTATTCCCATGATGGAAAGTGAAGAAAATTTATATTTATTTGCCCACAGACATGGGAAAGAATTACCTGGCAGAGCTATGTACCACAACAGATTTTTTTAGACTCCCTTTTCCCTGAAGCAGTCTTTTTATTTGAGCACTGTAGGAGATTTTCCATCTTTCTCACTGAAGTGCTCAGGTATATTAGCACCTCTCTCCTTCTCAGGACATTGACTTTGTTAAAAGCAAGAGAAAATACGTTATTTCTGTGAGCTGGTTGTGTCTCCTCTCATGTTTAAAAAATAATAATAATTGCTAAACTAGATCAGCCTGTGTACAAAAACTGACCTGTAACTGAATGACCAGCTACCGAAAACCCATTTAAAAATTATATTTGATGGAATGGTATCACCTGATCTTAGAGAAAGATGCTGTACAAAAGAATGCTAGTGTCAATAAAATTCATTGAGCTCTAAATGATATTCCAAAACTGCTTTCGAGCTAAAACATATCCAGTGACTGCTCAGGGCTAGATTACACTGTCTTGGAAGAATATGATAAGTCGGGTCAATGTTACGGGTGTAGTAGGCTAAAATAATACAACATTTTCTAATACAGTTGCAGGCTTCTCCCCTAAGTGGAAATTTATTTATGTTGAGCACATTCTAGAATGGAAGCTTGTTTTGAACATGCCAATAAATACAGCAATTACTTCAGGAAACACAGAAGTTGTTGCTTCCTCTAAGAATTATTAAAGAAGGTGAGGCCTTCCATTTAGCACTCTCTGCGCTAACATGAAAGTTCTGCTGTGTAGCCACCATCCTAGATCTTCTCAATACTATTAGGAGTGAATTAATACAGTTACTATTTGTTGCTTATGCATGATGAAGGCCTTTCAAATGTGCCCAGAAAACAGCCACTATATTGTAAATAGCAGAGACAGTCTACATTAATATCTGGAATGAGGCAAAGAATGCACAGCAATAGCACTATAATTTAAGATTATTCTGGAAGTTCTAGACAATTCAATAGTGCAATGAACTTATAAAAGGTGTGTTACAAAAAAGGAAAGCAAATTCTCATTTTCAGGAAATATATAATCAGGGCTTACCCTATTTCAGAAGAATACGCTGAGTTGAGATAATGGGAATGGACTGACATAACAGACTTTTTCTAGTACAGTTTCAGGCTCCTACCTTACATAAATGTATAGTTATGTTGAACACATTTCAACATAGAAAAACCAAAATGGATCAACTAAAAAACGACTTGGACTGAAAAGAATTAATTAAAATGGCAGGATAGAAAATATGTCATATATTTTAAATTTTTAAATTCATCACTATCTTGATTTGGGGGTGGAAAGAAGAAAAATAAATTTGTGGTAATAATATCAATTATAAAATATCTGATAATATCCTGAATTAGAATTGCACAAGACTCTTGTCTGGAAGGAATTATAAAACCTTATTGAGCAACATGCAAAAAGACAAATAAATGTCAAGAATTATGCTTCTAAATGGGAATACTGTAAAGATAGCAACTAACATAGAGGTATGGCTTTAGTAGGTCAGGCAAAATTCTAGTGGGATTATTTTAAAAACATGAAATAACTTTTTAAATGGTTAGCATTCAGAATAGCAAAAGATAATTTTTAAAACACTATAAAGGGGAATAGGATTTATTAAATATGAAAATATGTTCTTGCACTACAGTATTTAGAATGATATGGTACTACTGCACCTAGAATCCAGACAAAGATCAATAAAATGGAACGGATAAACATAAAACTAACCCCAGTATTTCTGTGAACCAAATATGACAAAAGAATATTCCAATAATAGAGATAGGGTAGATTATCCAGTGAAGGATAATACAAGATTTTGCTAGAATGTGGGGAGAAAAAAAGAATGATGCAGTGAAATTCAGACATCAAGTATAATTTTTGCAGAATTTTAAATTAAATATAAATGCTCATAAAATAGAAAAAATATGAAAATATTTATACGGTATGAACCTAGTCAGGTAAAATATGTGCGTATACATATGCACATGGAAAATCAACTGGTAAATATACCAAAATGATAGAAATGGAAAAAACAAAAAAAAGAGGGAAATTATTGCTATAATTGCTGATGATTTAGTTTTCTTTTTTATATATTTTTATAATTTACAGCTTTTTTCTTTAATTATAATACATTCCACAATTAGAAAAGTAAGTTATTCTCTCCTTAAAGCAACCATCATGTTATCCAAGTGCATACCAAATATTAAATATTTTTTGGCATAAAACAATTTCAGACTTGCTTCAAGATGATACAATTTTGTCATTTTTAATTTTATTATTTTTTCTTTTTTAATCCATGAACAGATGCATGGACGTTGTTGTTTTTAATCTCCAGAATAGGAAGACTTTCCTTTTCTTCTTCCTTTACGATATATAATTAGAATGAGAGCTGGAAGCAGAGAGCACACAGTGATACTCACCATTGTCTTTCCAACACTTAGTACAATGCCTAACACATAGTAGGCATGCAGTAAATATTTGACTAAAGAAATAACTAATTAATTAATATAAAACTAGCCAATTTTCAAAGAATATTAATGAAATGATTCTTTCGAATAATCTTTTTTAATGTCAGTCGTTTTTCTGGGATACAATCCAACAAAGGAGTTTCAATGCTAGTATCTAATATAGACCAATTCAAAATGTTTCTGCTTTTATTTGTAGACCACTTCTCTGGATGCAGTATAGTGCAAAAAGCAAGATTTGAAAAGACCAAAGAAACATCTCACCACCTTCCATTTTGCCAGAATTCCATTTTGCCCCAGAATTCTGTAATCTTCCTGGGGAATTTTTGTTTGGAAAACAAATCTCTCTTAAATGATAACACCACATATTGTTCCAAATCCTCTCTCTCTCATCTTCTTTCTTTCTCTGTTTTCCATAGAATCTCTGGGCATTTGGCTTGCAGATGGAGAATCCAAGCCAATTTCTTCTGAGGAGGCTTATTTCTTTTATTATTATTTCTTATTTATTTCTTATTTCTTTGGAGGAGGCCACAGCAACTTCCTCCATGCGAAAAGAGAGACCACTATACTGTACCTCTACCTTGAAGAGCTCAACTTTTAATTCTTAGAGAGCCATTTTGCATTAATAGAAACTCCCTGGGATCTGCACTGTTATTACATTACAATTTTGGATGCTCTGTAAGCCCTGGTGGCCTCATCTTGAGAGGTGTATT
>NW_012123709.1:5862308-5875519 GCF_000951035.1 Colobus angolensis palliatus
CGTGTTAGCCAGGATGGTCTCGATCTCCTGACCTCGTGATCCATCTGCCTCAGCCTCCCAAAGTGCTGGGATTACAGGCGTGAGCCACCGCGCCCAGCCCTCAGGACAACAGTATTGCCCTGTTCTGTTCAGAGAGGTACTTTTCCCCCCAAAAGCCATTTTGTATTTATTGTAGTCAGATATCCCATTTTGTTTTAATGACGTAAGCAATCTCTAGATAAAAACTTGATAATCTATCATCTTTGATTTACATTTTTAAAATAGCATGATATGAAAAAGAATCATTCTAGAAGTCAAGAAATTTAGATTCTTGTCCTTACTGTTTTTCTCTCAGCCAGATGTTAAAATGCATCGCAGTTAAATCAACTGTAGTCTCAATTTTTCTTAAGAAATATCTAAATATCTCCTACCTCTAAAAATCTTTGATTCTTTCATTAATTTTTTGCTCAATCAATGCCATTTACTGAATTCTTAATTTCCTGATACTGTGTAAGGTATTTATTTGGGTTACCTAAATAATTGAGATTCTCACTTCCATTATACAAGATTCATTGCTTTCTTCATGAAACTGTGAGGGAAACTATTATTTTATAACTGAAATGTTTAATCTTGATTTCTGACTGAGCTTCTTAGGGACTTTTTAAACTAGAGCATTAAGTTTCATGACATCATTCTGTCAAGAAGACAACAAATTGGCCGGACGCGGTGGCTCATGCCTGTAATCCCAGCACTTTGGGAGGCTGAGGTAGGTGAATCACCTGAGGTCAGAAGTTAGCCTAGCCAACATAGTGAAGCCCCATCTCTCCTAAAAATACAAAAATTAGCTGGGCGTGGTGGCAGGCGCCTGTAGTCGCAGCTACTCGGGAGGCTGAGGCAGGAAAATCGCTTCAACCTGGGAGGTGGAGGTTGGAGTGAGCTGAGATTGCACCATTGCACTCCAGCCTGGGCAACAAAAGCAAATAAAACTCCGTCTCAAAAAAAAAACAAAGAATAAGACAACAAATTATTTTTAAAATGTTGTCTGTACTTAAAAGTATTTGAAGTGTTACTATTTATAGGAATTCATTTATACTTTTTTTTTTTTTTTTTTTGAGACAGAGTCTCGCTGTGTCACCCAGGCTGGAGTGCTGTGGCCGGATCTCAGCTCACTGCAAGCTCCGCCTCCCGGATTCACGCCATTCTCCTGCCTCAGCCTCCTGGGTAGCTGGGACTACAGGCGCCCGCCACCTCGCCCGGCTAGTTTTTTGTAGTTTTTAGTAGAGACGGGGTTTCACCGTGTTAGCCAGGATGGTCTCGATCTCCTGACCTCATGATCCGCCCATCTCGGCCTCCCAAAGTGCTGGGATTACAGGCTTGAGCCACCGCGCCCGGCCCATTTATACTTTTAAATCCTGGCTGTACTTATAGTAAGACGCTACCTATATTCATCTTGTAAGAATCATTTTTGATCAGGCAACTTTCTCGCATGATGATTTTTCAGATAAAGACTTTGGAGCCTGTTATGCTACTACTTTCAAAATATATGAAGATGTACCTTTGGTGTCTTTTAAGAAAAACTTAGTACATTTCATATTTGTTCACCAGTTGAAATTGCTTTTAAAATAAAGAATAGCCAGATTGCTTTCCAAGATGAATAGTACTGTCTTACACTTGACTCGAAGAGTAGAATAAATGAATAATTTTGTATGCAAGTTTCTTGGTTTACTTACAACTTTCTGCTAAGACTCCAGAGACCTTTAAGCAAGGATTCCACCAATTACATTTGTTGTCTGTATGTGTATATATTTTTTCCAGAAAGCATATGTTAGTAGGGCTATTAAGCAATTAGCTTCATGCATATAGATAGTTCATTTTGCACCAAACCATATGATGTGATTGGAATTTATAGAAAACCATCTTTCTTGCCAGAAATTGAGGCAAGTTAATTCTCTAGTTTGGAGAAGTATGGTCTTATGACTGCAATCTGTAGCCTTAAAAATTAGAAGCCTAGTATTCTTTATTTGATAGCTTAGAAAAAAATGAATATAAAACTTTTGTTTTTATTAAATGGAAAGATTAGAAAAAAGAAAAAAACCAGAGCACCTGGATCATATTGCAAACTCACCAAATGTTTGTTAAATTGCAATAAAATAAAGCCAGCAGGGATTGAGATTAGTTTTGCTTGTTGTTTTTTTTTTTTATATGAAATATGTGCCATGAGGTCTTATGTCCTAGTCACATTTGGCTCTGAGCGTTCTAGTCATCTATGCAAAAAGGGAAATGCAACCAGTGACAAAATCTGTAATGTCCATGAGATAAAAACAAACTGGCTGCTCAGTAGAAGCCCAGCTATTCCTAGGGACTTAATAACTATTTCCAGAATGAATGTATGATGCTGAAATCTCAGGAAAAAATCCCCTGTTTACATTTTTAGGAGGGTACTTGACTCTTCACCATCTTTACTCTTCACTCGCAGCGTTATGTGACTATTTCTCAGATCAATGTCCAAGAGTAGTTCAGAAAAATTGCTTTTATGGGGGTGAAACAAAACGACTGCCCGATGATGTGACTTAATTCAAAAAACTTTCTGAAATACCTAGAAATCCTAAAGCAATAGGTAAAGTATGTTACAGACATGTATACATATTCCATGTGTAAAATAAGATTCATTGCCACCCTTTGAAGCTCTAGTTGCACTTTACAAAAGAAGTGTGTTACTGTCTTGTCTCATTTTTATAGCACTCATATCCCTGGCCACAGCCATTAATCAGATTTTTTTTTCTCTCTTTTGGGGAGGCAGGGGATTATACTAAAAAGCCATGGAAAGTCTACTACAAGATGTAAAATTCTACATGATTGACCTTTTGTAAATATTAAGCAAAACTAGTAAATCAAGATGATCAGATTAACATATTTTAACAGAAGTATCCATATGAAAGGCAATGTTGACATTCTTTATGAAAGCTGCTTTTTCCCTTTACTGCTGCCATTTTTATGTGGATTTCCCTGTTCAGCACTTAGTTCCAATTTTTTAAATGATCCATTTCAACAGTAGACAGCAATATTCTTCCAGTCATATGAGTTTTTGGTTTCATTTTATTACATTAAAGATTACAAAGCTCTACTGTGAATTTGTGTGCTAACATACCTTGTATTTTACAGGACTGTGTTCACAAGAATTATTATGACTGGGTCCAGAATTCTTTGTTTGGGTCTTTGAAATGAAAGTCCAATGCAATTTAACCCTCAGTAGTAACTAAGCTAAAAGTTCATTGCATAATTTCAAAAACATTAAAAGCATGAAAATAATGTGTAATTTACTCAAGAATCCCAAAGAGATTGTTGGATTTAAAAAGGTATCCATTTAAAGATGATAATAGTTTTGAGTAACAATCACTTTACTTGAATATAGTTTCCCAGAACTCTGCTTATAACTTGGTTGCTTGGAGTTATAAATTAAAGTCCATTCAGTGGATACTTATGTGCCAATGCTGTCCCCACCCTGAAGTAACTTTCTTGCTGGTGGTGTGGAAAAAAAGACAAGGACACAAATAACTTGGCAAACCTCTTTTCAACACATTGTCAAGTGCCTTATAAAGCAAGCTCAAATGTGGCAGAAAGCCACCATCGAATTTCAGAATCAAAGAATTCATAAATTGTTACAAGTTTATTCTGTGGATCAACTACCCAGAATTTGCTAAGGTTACACTCATACCTTACACGCAAGCCCTTGTCATTTCTGCTCCCAGCATACTTACCACACAGCCCGCCTCCTCCCACAAAACAGCTGAGGCAGGAAGCAGAGTTCCAGCTAGTGGGTAATCAGAACTCTACTGGCTTTAATGCCTTTATCCTCGTCATTAAGCTTAGTATCTCTATCAAGGATTTCCTAGTTCTTAAATGATTATTATTGATTTAAAAAATGACAAGCTGCCAAAGTTTTAGGGATTTTTTATATCTTCACTGAAAGTGGCAGATTTTCTGCCAGAACCTATTTTCACTAGTGATCATTTTATCTTATGATCTAATTAGCATAGCATAATGTTATCGTTAATACCTGAGAACTGTTTTTTACTATTTTACGTTAAATTTTATGTCTGCATTTGGACAGCAATTTGCCTTTTTCCAATGGATCCCATTATAAACATGACTGAGTACCCTATTTTAGTAAATGAGGAATACCTCATTTTACCAAGACTTGCATTTCACTTCTGGTCTCACAGTTTAAATATAAACCATCTACTACAGCACCCTATCCGTGACCCACCCACCAGCCCACACTTGCAAGTTCTTTTGTCTCTCCCTGGCTCTCTCAGAGCCAAATTCCCTTGCAAGCCGAAATTCCCAAAGATAGCTACAGAAGGGACAAGGACCAACCGGTAAGTGGGGATCTCTGGGAGCCACTGGCAGCACCAGGAGGTAGGGCTTTAGGGGGCCGACTACCTTCAGCATCAACCAATCAGAGCAGAACAGCATCCTGGAAACTCATCATTAACCTTTTAGTTGCTATACGGAGGGGTCTTGGGTGTGAAGGCAGCATGGCCAGGGCACTTTTACCAACCTGGAGGATAATTTTTAAATACTTTAATAGACTGCAGAGCCTTACCTGTAAATACTAACTGAGTATCAGACGTACTCACAACCCCTCCTAAGAAGCTATATCTATAGACTTAAGGCAGTGTATGAAGGTAAATTAACATTTTAACCCTCCATCTGTAAGTTCCCTTATCTCCCATACTTGAATCTGACCTTCTGCTTTAAATATGGATTCAATGCTTGCAGGACTTCTGGTACCTTTTCACCCAAAGTTTTGACTTTTTCCTTCTGAGCCTCAGTTTCCTCTTTTATAAAATGGTTACATTAATCAGTATTAAATGCTTCTTATTCGCAATAGCCAAAATATGGAATCAACCTCAGTGTCTGTCAGTGGATAAATGAATAAAGAAAATGTACTATATGTACACAATGGACTATTATTTGGCCATAAAAAAATGAAATTCTGTCTTTTGTAGCCACATGGATGGAACTGAAGGTCATTGTATTAAGTAAAAAAAAAGCCAGGCACAGAAAGACAAATATTGCGTGTTCTCATTCATGCAAGAGCTAAAAAAGTGGATTTTCTGAGGATAGACAGTATATTGGTGGTTACCAGAGGCCAGGAAGGGTGTGGAGAAGGGGGTGGATAAAGAGAGGTTAATTAATGGGTACAAATATACACTTAGATAGAATGACACCTGGTGTTCAATAGATCAATAAGGTGACTATAGTTAACAACAACTAATTGTACAATTCAAAATAGCTCAAAGAAAATAATTCTAATGTTCCTAGCGTAAAGACAATATTTAAGGTAATCGATATCCCAATTATCCTGATTTGATTATATGAATGTATTAAATTATCACATTTCCTTGAAAATATGTACATCTAATATGGATCAATAAAAATTTAAGTAATGCTTCAACATACTGTTGCTGTGAGGTTTAAATGAGATAATGCAAGTGAAACCCATAGTAAAATGCCTGTGATGTAGTTAGTATTAGCCATTACTCACTTTTCATGGGATCTGCAATCAATGGATTTTAAAATCCTGTATGCAGTTACATAGCTGATTTGAAATACTTGACTACAGAAGCATATGCTGTGCATTGTTTTAAAACAAAAGGATGACCAGAAAAATAGGTTATTATTGAGTATGAGACATTTTCTTGCTTTCAGATGCTGTAGAGCTGTTGTGTTCTCTGATGACTCAAAGAAGCCTGGGGTTTCAAGGGCTGATGTCAGCTAGTGGCTTCTGGGCTTTTACTACTAATGAGGAAGGGGTATTCTCTCTGGAAACAGGAAGACTCTCTGTCAAGCTTCAGGTCTCCCTGTATTCATATATTATCTTTTCCTTTGACTTTTGCTCAAAATTATGGAATAGAGCATATCTTTAAAGCACCAATGTCAGGAAACCCCAGGCTCTTTCCTTTCTGGGCAACATGAATGAGAAGACTGTCATAAAAGATATGGAATCTTAGGACGAAATAAATAAAAATGAATCCTAGAGGGCAGCATTAAAAAGTGTATAGAAAAACTCTGTTAACAAGTAAATGACTATTTTTAACAAGGTTTTCTTGTCATCTTCTTTGACTGGCATCAGAGTCTTCATTTGAACCATGTTATATTAGGCACTCTGAGCAAAAGTCAATTATAATTTAGATTCCTGATGAAAACTAAACATCAGAACAAGAGTTAGAAGGAAGCACTGCAGCATACCATTTTCTGAGAGCTTGTTTGAACCATGTCTGTTTGTTTCCTTTTCCCCCTTGGTGGTTATCATTTTCACAATATACTTTCTTGTGGTCTGTCTTCCCTTCTTGAAAGTCCTGTTCACAAATGGATGTCATTGTCTCAGTCACATATTGGTTTAGTATTGACTAATTATTTAACCTTTCATGATATTTTCTTCATCATCAATGACATGGAATCAATTCTCCTAATACATTTCAAAGCCCCTGTGCTAATTCTCTAGCTGTGATTTCTGAACCCAAACTGTTTGTAGTAATCTAAGTCTAAAATATCTTCATCTGAGAAATACATATATAACGGTGGTCCTTCTTGGAAGGGACCTTATTGAAAACACTTTCTTCCTGTTCTTTCCATGCAACTACCTTTATCACTGCCAGTGAACAACTGCCATGAGCATCTAGATTAATAAGTGACAGTCAAAAATAAGATGGAGAGAAAAATGTGAGGCTGAATTTATATGTGATAAATTATTAAATAATAATTATAGAAGTTAATCTAAATATTATTATCTAAATATTATTAATTCATCTTTAAGTTTGGATGTCTGTTGGTGTGATTTTCTTTGTTAAACGAAGAACTCCCATTCTTTTTTGTAAAGTTGAGATCAAATCCAGATTTATTTAATGTCCCTATCTCTCTGCTTTTGCATTGTTCTTGAAAGGGAGAAATCTGAAAAAAAATTTAATTTCGATGATGTTCTTTCCCATACAAATTTCAGTACTCAGATATTAATTATAGAGATTATATTTTCTCAACACACATTATATTTACTCTTAGTATTCATATTAATTTTGAGATGGAAAATAAGAATTTAGTATTATAAATGTGTGAAGCATTCTCTTTGATCTGTTAGAACTTTGAATATAATTCATTATAGCACATATCATTCCAAGTTACAAGCATTAGTTTATATCTCTGTCTCCTCCTCACTTCTACATCTTTCCTTTCCTTCCCTTCCAAGATTGGCAGTTTCTAGAAAGCAACAACCTTGTCTGCCTTATGTTCATTCCTTATCATCACATAGGTTCTTGGCATGGTGCCTTGGCAGATAGTGGGGGCTCAATAAATGTTGTAGAAATAAATAAATGAATGTTGTTGATGTTATAGATGCATACAAATCGTATAGTGTTGCTATAAATTTTCAAATTTAATATTCTCATCAAATAGTTTTGATTCATTATCTGTATCTTATTATACACCATGAAGTAGCAAAGAATCCTATAAAAATCACTTCTCAAGCTTAATCTCAAATTATTGATTCCAAAGAACTTGCATTAACACTCAAGCTTAATCCCAAATTATATGGCTCCATCCTGTGTAGCAAGAAGGATGTGGTTACTGAAGGCCTTTCCTAAAGCTTAGAGCATTGTTCACACATGAAGAAAATGATGGGTGAACATTAATGTAACTTTAAATGGGGGAAAAATAGAGCTATTATGCCTTCAAGTTAGACTACCACCTACAAAGAGGCAAGTTAGACTCAAAGGATAAAGTAGAATAAAGAAAGAACTAATATTTGTGCTCTCTACTTTGTATTAGCTACAGTGCCAGGAGCTTTACATGTTGCTTCCTGTCATTCTCACAACAGCACTAGGAGTTAGGTACTATTATTCCCTTCTATTAATGAGAAAACAGGTTTCTCAGAGCTGTCAAGTAGGAGTCCTAGGATTTAAACTGAAACTATACAAACCCCATTATTTTGTACTACAATAAAAAACATGAACATGTTTTAGCCCTGCCTTAAATACTTTATGGAATAAGTCAGGGCATACATCAGTTATGTAAATGATTCCTACCAGCTTTATCAGAGATCACAACCGTCATGTTACTGAAATGCCAAGGGTTTGGTCTAGGTCCTGTTGCTTGCTGCACAGAAAGCCAATCGCTGAGACAACAAGTATTGCCAGGGAAGAAAGCGTTATTCAGGTGCTGCAGCTGAGCAGCACAGGAGTTAAGTCTCAAATCTGACTCTCAACTGACTAAAACTGGGAGGTTTATGTAGTAGGAGTAGAGACGTAGCTACATGTGGGAAGGAATTAGGGAGATGTAAGGAAGCAATCATGATAAATGAGGGGTCTGTTACCTCTTTACTGACATTATCTGAATGTGGTGATCTGGTGAGTTTCAGTCAATTGTCTGAGGGTTGTTTTTCTCAGGAAGGACTCAGACGAGACAAATGTAACTTTCAAGTTTTAGGATTGGGAGAGTCAACTTCTATGTTTATTCAAAAAACAGTAACTATCATTTTTATTGGACAATTGTGCTGGTTTTAATCTCAGCAGTGGGGAGAGTGTCAGGAAGGGCTTCATAGGGCAAAGGTGCAGACTTTGACTTGAGATAAACTTTGGTTTGAATCCCTGTTCTGCCTCTTAGTCATCCTGAGCAAGTTACTTAAGCATGCTAGTCTTTGATGATATCATTTGTGAAATGCAGATGTTCATAGGCTTTTTGAATGACAAGCACGATGTCGGAAACAGAGAAGTTTTCCAAAAATGATGGTTGCTTGAATCACCATTTGAGTAGAATGATGCTTCATTCTTCTTTCTGAAGATGCTACTTAAAGGACGTGTTCATGAAAGCAGATCAGAAAAAGAAGACTATTGTCTCAGGGAGGCCTTAGCTGATTTTATGACCAGAGGGATGTACCTCGAGGTATGTGTCAGTTTGATGTAAAATGCCTTTGACACACAATGAAATGTGGCATATTACATTGAATGTATATTTCTGTTTGTTATTTGCTTCATTAAACAATGATTGATGGTACATCTTGAAATTCATCAAAATTTAGAACAAACTATTTTTGAGAGAAAGATTGTTAGGGTTTAGAAAATGATACCCTAAAAGTACGGCCATTTGGCATGCTGAGCACTTCCTTAAAATAGGAAGGCCTCAGAAGCTGCCTCAGAATCAAAAACTTTCTGACCTCTCCTGTCTCTCCCCACACCCCAGCGCAAGGTGAAATTTTAGTCTGATTGAAAACGCCTTTGCAAAAATGAAAACCAAGAAAATTATTACAGTGAAAGAGATCTGACCTAACTGACTCCATCTTGTTTCTGTTCTCCAAGTTGTCCTTGTTCTTTCCTGGGCGAAAGCTGAACTAACTTTGGGAGGAATTTAGTTTACAGTTTAACTTTGAAACTAAGATGATAACTGTCTTTGCCCAAAATAAACCCCCTTCTTGCCTGGGGACCAGTCTGCCTTTGTAGTACCAACAAATTAGCTACAAGACTAGAAGTTATGGTTTAGGAGTCATGCAGCCAGAGGCTGCAAGATTCTGAAACACCCTAAACTGCTCTTGGGGATAACATCACTGTTGTAGAACTTAAGATCACTTTGAAGACCCTGCATTCCAATGCACCAGCAGACATCACCTGGACCAGCAATCTGCCTCAGCCAGTTTGGCAATCCCACCTAGAAACAGGAGTCAGCAAGAAAAACCCACTTCAGCTCCCTATGATCTGGTCTCTGACTCAACTAATCAACACTCCCCACTTTCAGACCCCTACCTACCAACCTATCCTTAAAAACCCCTGGAAAGACTGATACGAGTAATAATAAAACTGCAGTCTTCTGAAGAGCTGGCTCTGGGTGAATTAAACTCCTTTGCTATTGCAAGTCCCCTGTCTTGATAAATCGGCTCTGTATAGGCAGCAGGCAAGGAGAACTCACTGGACAGTTAAATAATCTTCTCTTATCTGCCTTAAGATCAGAACTGCCAAAGGAACACGATTACCTTCCATGTCCTTCCTGAAATTTTATACTAGTACTGCTAAAGGGACCACAATTGTCTTCCATATCCTCCCTGAAATTTTATTATCTATTACAGAAAGGAAGACTGAGAAATGTGACCACACTTGGACAAACTTTGTTACAAGATATTGTCCTTCTCTTGGGTTTCTTCAAATTCCAGAAAATCATTTACAAGACAATGTCTGCTTCCTAAGTCCATTCATTTCCCCCGAAAATCATTTACTACCCCTCTAAAATTGCCTGCAGCCCCCCATAAAAAGGGTATTTAAGTCTCAACCATCTGCCCCTTCTTTAAGTTTTTATATTTTGTATGACTCCTGCAAAACATTAATAAATTTGTCATGGCTTTTCTTTCGTTAATCGGTCTATAGCCAATTTATTTCAGAAGACTTAGACTTGAACGTTCAGAGGGAAAGTTTGAACTTCCCTACAATTACAAAGGTGCCTTCAAACAATTTGCAAATATAATGTAGTGTAAATTATAATCAATGCCTAATAAATGCAATGGAGAAGTGAAAACAGGGAGAGAGAATTTCAGGTTTCGATGATAATTCCAGGTTTGAATTTTCCAGGGTCTTAAATCATATAATGGATTTTACAAGGCAAAAATAAAAAGTGAAAGTAGAATATATTTGAGGAGGACTCTGGTATGGAGTTTGCATTGGAAAAAATGTAACAGGAGAAAGGGTAGAGAGATTGAGGCAAAGCAGAAAGCATGTAATGGAAGCCTAAGAACTTAAAAGCAAATAATCTGACAAGTTACCTTTTTGATTTGCTTTAAATTGGGTAATTTTATCTTCCAGAAGCTAAAGGAATGTGAGAAAAATAGGGTAAAGGACACCAAGAGAAATACCTTTGTGGTGGTACAAACATGAGAATGGTGATAGAAAAACTCTGTAGCATAAAGCTATTCAATAATGTCAAGTCATTTAAATGCAACTTTTCAAGTAAAAATTAGAACAAAGAAGTGATCATCTTGTTGCTTAGGAAACATACTCTGAAGTTAAAAGAAACAGCATCACCGTTCGCTTCCTATTCAGCTTCCATCTTCTACAGCCGTGATGATGGTCTTCAAACTCAAAATGACGACACTAATAACAATAGTACTTTGCTATTTTCATCAGGCTTTTAATGCTTCAAATACCAGGTCAATAGTTCTTCTAAAATCAGAGTGAACAGAAATCATGTTTTTGTTTTTGTGTTTTTTTTGTGGCAAGGTCTCACTCGATCACCCAGGCTGGAGTTCAGTGGCCAATCACAGCTCACTGCAGTCTCTACTTCCTGGGCTCAAGGGATCCTCCCACCTCAGCCTCCTGAGTAGCTGTGACTTCAGGTATGAACCACTGTTAGCAGTGGAATGTATCTGAGTCATGTGGCACCAAAGTATGTTAGCAGCAGTGGATCCGTACAGATCTGCAGCAACCTCAATTCTGGCCTCCTCAGGAGAAAGAATTCGACTGAGAGACAGAAGGCAGAAGGAGAGACCAAGGCAAGTTTTAGAGCATGAGTGAAAGTTTACTAAAAAGCTGTAGAGCAGGAATGAAAGGAAGTCAAGTACATTTGGAAGAGGGCCACATTGACAACTTGAGAGATCAAGTGTACTGTTTGACCTCTGACTTGGGGTTTTATATGTTGGCATACTTCCAGGGTCTTGCATTCCTTCTCTCTTGATTCTTCCCTTAGGGTGACCTGTCTGCCTGCACAGTGGCCTACTAGCACTTGAGAAGTGAGCATGCACAGTGTGTTTACTGGAGTTGTACACGTGCTCACTTGAGGCCTTTTTCCCTTACCAGTCCGATGTTCCTAGAGGAAGCTCATCCACCATTTTGCCTCTTAGTGTGCCTAGGTGAACCCACTCACCCAAGTCCTGAGATCTTATGAGGAAGCTGATAATCACTAGTTTTAGGTGTTTCTCTCTATTGGGATAGTGCCTTTTCCTGGCACTGTCTGTGGCCAATTATTATTTTAGAGAGACAGTTAACAGCTTCCTGACCATCACCTGATGGTCATCTGACATTCCTAATGCAGGGGGGATGCCCTCTCCTTCCCTGCTCATATCTGACTAGCTACCTACTGTAACACCACCACATCTGGCCAATTTTTGTATTTTTTGTAGAGACAGAGTTTCACCATATTGCCCAGGCTGGTCTTGAACTCCTGGACTCCAGTGATCTGCCTGCCTTAGCCTCCCAAAGTGCTGGGATTACAGGCATGAGCCACCTCACCTGGCCTGAGATGTTTGTGGGGGTTTTGCTTTTGTTTTTGTAAATTAGAAACAGGGTCTCTCTATGTTGGCAAGGCTGGTCTTGAACTTCTGGGCTCAAGCAATCCTCCCACCTCAGCCTCCCAAAGTGTTGGGATTATAGGCATGAGTCATTGCAACCGGCCTGAATTCTAACTCCAATCGGTAAAAATTAGTACTGTGCCCTTGCTATTCCCTTCTTTTAAACTTGTAATTCAATTACTTTGCATGACTAGTCCTTATATTATAAAATATAATAAATCAAAAATCATCATAATAAAAGCAGCTCCTTGAGCAACTGGACAAAAAAAGCAGCTTGGCATAAACACTAGTAAAGTTTAAACCATTGTATTTGGCAGGTATTCCCCAATATATAAACGATTACCACTAAAAAAAATCTGTTTAGTTCATTCTGAGTAGTTACATTAATCCATTCAGCTATTACTGGTACATGTGCAACTCAGTCTGGCTAAATCATTCAGAATCGAGTCCTACTAAAAATTATACCGTCATGAGATAGTGTCCTGTAGTGGAAAGGGCACAGGCTTTAGACTAGGTTTGTGTGTCAATTCCCAAATTATTAGGTATATGATTATCAAATGAGGATAATAGTGCCCTCTTGTCAGTTGTCATGATGATTCAATGCGATTATATAATCTGGGAAACTGATATTTATTGAGCACCTACCATGGGTCAGGTAGCCTAGTATTAAATCTTCTAGGCAACTTAATGAGGTAGATATTAAAAGCAGAGCCAGGCTTTGAGCCCAGGTCTTACTTCCAATTTCATGTTCCTTCCATATTATGTAATAAGATGCATGTCATGGTACCTAACACAAGGCAGGCCCTAAGAAATACCTATTGAACTGAATGAACAGCTTGATTGTAATAGAAGTGATTAAATCATCATGCCTATTCTTTACATTTTTAAGCCAATATTATCTTTTATTTCT
>NW_012123709.1:5875774-5893978 GCF_000951035.1 Colobus angolensis palliatus
TGATCCGCCCGTCTCGGCCTCCCAAAGTGCTGGGATTACAGGCTTGAGCCAACGCGCCCGGCCCATTTTGCATTTCTACCAAAGGAAAAAGGGGCTCCAATTTCTCTTCATCCTTGGCAACATGGTCAGAATGTTTTTAAAAACAACTCACTTTTGTAAAGCCTATCCAAAATGCTCAACTTGGATTTTACAGAAACAAATTGATTTTGTTTCACCTTCATATTCCATAGGCTTGTGTAATCCTTAATAGAAAGTAACATAAAGTAACATAACAACTGCAGCTAGCATATTCATGTTTGGAATAAAGACAACTGGTGATTTGTAAATTCATAACTCAGCTGGTAGAAGCAGAGTGGAAATTCGGGAGAACTAGCAGCCTAAATCATTCATCCTGCTGTGAGTATCAGTGAAAGTGTTTACACAGAGAGTGGGAGCTGAGGGGTACTTATGTGGAAGTGAGTTAAGAGCCCTCCTACACCTTAAAACAAAAGGGTTGAAGGAGATGACCTCTGAATTCCCTTCAAGTTCACAGTAGGTTTTTGTCATGGTCTAAAAATTGTAGAACTGGATTAGAAATTTAAAGATATCATCAGGGTCCTATATTTAATAATCACTTAAAGGTTTTGAGTTCATAGATTTCACACTTTATGTGCTGTCCCCTCCCCAGATTTTCTTTGAAGATATAAAGGGGTTGCTACAGGCTTTCTTCCAATTTAAGAGGTTGCACCTGTATTTTAAAGATGATGCTTCTAAAATATGTTATAGTAGGGTATATGGCTAGAAAAGATCCAAAGACAGGGATTCAAATGCAAACTCTGCTTCTGACTGGTGAGCAAGATACACATTTCTGAAACTTTGTTTCCTTTGTATGAAATGAGTGGATTGGACAGATGATGTTTATGACTTTGTCCAGTCTATAATTCTGTGATTTCTAATACCTTCTACCCTCCAAAATTTTCATGCGAAAATTGTCATTTATTTAGTAGCAGCTACTATCTGAAAGGTCCGTTGCTATTTGCAACTCTACCTTCCAGGCAGTAATCAGCCCGAAATTTTTTTACTGAAAAACAACAACTCTGTTCCTTGTAGCTACATACCAGGCTGCTCTGTCACCTAATGTCATAATCATCTACAGTTAATTCCATATTGCTCTAGGGTCTGCTTCAGTAGTAATCTAAAGCACTTCTCTGTCCTCCCTGTTTGGAAATGTCACATTTCAGAACACTATACGCCAGCTTGTTGAGTATCCTGCTATTGTCTCTTCCTCATACCTGATCAGTTAGCAGAATTGTGTTTTGATGACTACACCTTCAATCCTGGTGGTCTGGCTGTTTTCAAGGACTTTGTAGTTATTACTCTTTTCTTGTCACTTGATATGCAGTTGGGATGGCAGGCAACCCAGATGAAAATATTCCAAAAGGTAGATATAATGTCAGTGGTTGTCCATGTTTTATGTACCTATAAAATACTAGAGAGCATTCTTTTTTTAAGTCATTTGTTGTGGATTGAGTTTTTTTTCCCACAGTGGAGCTGTAATTTTTGTCAATTTTTCTACATATATATCTTCACTTGCAATTCAAGCCTATTCTTCCTAGTCAATGTCTAATTAAACCTAAAAGCAGAATTCACAGGAAGTTTTCAGTGCCATAGTTCCAATGGAAAACTTTGGGAAAATATTTAAAACCATACAATCTCTGCTAGAGGTTGCTAAGGAAGTTCAGTTGTCTTTAGAGCCATTGAAATTGCAGAGTAAGATGCTGACACTGCAAAATGACCCACTGACTTGTGTATACTTCAAGGACACAAAACAAATCCTAGGTGATGATTACCGTGACTTCCAATGTTACCTATAACCTATTGAGTTTGAAAAAATTAACCCAGGCTTCTAAGGGCATGCTTTAATTGGTATAAGCTCTTGGAACCTAGTTGCATCTGAAGATAAACAAAAATGTTTGCTTTAGAGAAGACGTGTCAGGAAACCCAGCTTTCCTCTTTTTACAATGGAAAATGGATCAAGCAGTTCAAAGCAATCAATCAACCTTAGTATATAGGTGAACTTTTTTTCTTTTAGGTCAACGTCTTCACTTTATAATGATCCTTTTGACCTTGCCATTTGAATTTTCATGAAATGGGGGAGTTAACCCCTACTTAGAGGTTTAGCTCTGCTCCAGGCTTTGAGGCCAATCCTATTACTTTTCAGTGGGAGGATTATGAGTTTATTTTAGAAGCTCAGAATGCTCAGAATATGCATTCCCACTCTCCCAGTAATTGCACTTCTAAGGAGTTTCTTTTTCTTTCTTTGAAGGATTTAGAGTAGCTTTCTTGGAACACTGTTAATGTCATTCTTCTAAATGCATCCTATCAGACTTGGCTGAATGAAACCATTGCAAAACTAAATCTATAGAAACACAGCAAACAAATATATAGCATCAGCTTTGAGAGTAATTTAGAGTTATAAGAATAAGCAGATAAATTTATTGATTGTTACATTTACATCTGTTGCAGTCTGATTTGTTGGAAACTCCATGAATTGGGTTTTATAGTCCATGTTCATTTTTCTGAATAAATTGTGTCCTAGAAATCTGTCGTGGACATACAGTCTAACAGGTGTATTCATACTGATGATCATCTCTCTAACAGTGTTTTCTAACATCTAAGTACTACTTTTAGCCCTAGAAAAGGATTTTAATGTTTAGAAAGAACATTTTAATAAAGCCTTGCTAATATTCACATATCTAGGCATCTTAACTTGGTTGAAATTGTTGTCTTCCCAAAGATGGTTCTGTTTTAACACTGTACATGAAGGAAGAAATTCTAACCTAATAATTTGAAATTATGTTTTTTATAACACAATTCATTGGCTTTTATTTTAACATCATAATAAGTGTATCACTTTGATCCTCACACAGTATCTTTTATCTGTTGTGTAACAATCATGCTACTGAATGTTAGATATAGCCTGACATATCAAGGAAGTTTAACGAGCAATTACTGATTTCATTCAGACTTGAAGCCTCTGTTTGTCAAGAAGTTAATATTTTTAAAGATACACTGACTTTATAATCTATCATTGTTTTCTTATCAATTACATTTATAATCTATCATTGTTTTCTTATCAATTACATTTTTATAGTCTCCTGATTAGCTGGCACTTGGAGCTTAACGTTACCTTTTTAGCTCTGCAGGGTCCTTTTAGACACTATTATTGTAAAGAAAAATCAAAAATCAAAGTGAATTCTTAGTAGTATACTTGAAGCAATAGAGGCGCAATTGCTGAAGCAGCAGCCAGGCATTGTGCTATAGAACTAACTCACAGCTTGGTGCCCAGTCCCTGCTGAGAAGGAAATGTAGGGGAACTGGCAGAGTTTTACTACATCTGCTCCCTGCTGCTAATGAGCTTTAACCTGTTTCATTCTTGTTATGCTTACTGTTTAGATATTTCGCTTGCAAAATTAATTTTTTAGCTGGGAGAACACATGAAAGAGGATATGATTTGTAAAGTAGGGCTGTTTAAAAATTAAAAGTTATCAGCAAGGGAGATTAAAGGCTATAATGAGTGATATGGTTGCTTAGTATCAATTCAAGGGCAGAAGCTCAGGTGGTGAAGCTAGAGTTCTCTGTTTCAGTTCTTTCTGTAATGTGGGCTACAGCTTCAGGAGCTGTAGTCTTTGTTTTGCGTTGTGCCATCTATACCAATATGCTTTATATTTATCAAAGAAAGGAAATAGTATTTTTTGCTTTGAAGGCTTCATTGATCCTCTGAATGGTGTCAAAGTTTTAGCAGTATGCAGCCTCTAAAAACAATCATGTTTCAGCAAAGTTATATTATTATAGCCAAGAAATAATGAGCTTCCTATAGCCAATTTCTTGTAACCTATACCTGATCACCTACACAAAAACAAAAGTGAGAGAGTAAATGAGATTATTTATTTTGTGAGATTATTCACAATGAAATACCGTTTGTATAGCCATAGTATTTTGCTCTTTAACAATTTTCATACATTCCTTTGTTCCTCACTTCAACTTTCTAAAATAATCAGGTAAGTATTGTTCATTTTATAATGAAAATTTGCAAAGGCATGTTATTTGTCATAACTGGATGAAAATTGTCAGTGGGTAAGTATGAATCGTGTACATGCTATTGATGGGGAGTAGGAACATCGCCTTTAGAGTTACAGTATAATCCTCACCATTGTCATCGTCACCCTTGTCAATAATAATTAAGCTCACAAACGTATCCCAGTTCTTTAATAAAAACTAAACATACTAAATTTTCAGCCAGAATTGCTTTTGGTAATAACATTACTTTTGGTAATAATATAGTCTGAAACTCTCTGCAAAGAAAGCAGTTTGCTCTAGTATAGCATTTCTCAGGCTTTTTGGCCTTAAAAGTAAAAAAAAAAAAAGAAATTCTTAGAGATGTCCAGTTTTGGTCAGCATTATTTTCTTATAATACTTGTACATGTAAAACTATAAAACTAGCTATGAATTCCTTTCTCTATAGCTGTTATACAACTATACAACCAAAACAGATGTAAAGACTAAAAACAAACCTACAAAACCAATGCAACTGTAATTAAAAGCATTACTTTATTGTGACACATGCTGTAATTATTTTTAGTCACAGATACATACATCTTTATTTAGAAAGACAATCATTTGACTAATCTTCTTTACAACATTGATTAATAAAGAAATATCGTTAAACAAAGGTATATTATACATTACTTCTACATACTGCTAATGAGCTCCTGCTAATTAATACTTACAGAAATGGGTCTCACAATACTTCTTACCAAGTAAGTGCTGACTCCTATGTGTGACTTCTGTACTGGTTGGTACAGCGAAACTACAATATGTCATGAAATGACTCATTTCTTCCACTGGTTCTCTCTATGTGAACCACTGTAGAACCTTTTGCTCGGCATGTCGCCATAGCATTTGGCCTGTACTTGGGACAAGGGCATCGTTTATGTATTAAGTACACCTAAGCTCTATTTCTGATCATGTAAGACAGTTAAAGTAGTAAATTATTCACTGCAATATTATTTCCTGATGTCAATCTTCATCTCAATTTATTAAATAAGTTCGGGAACCAAAGTCGTGTTCTATTAAACTATTAAAAGATAATGATGATTTTTTACTAAAAAGTAGAGTTTTGTTTTTATAACTGACAAGAGAATCTGAGGGCAAGAATAGTGAGCACAGGAAGGTCGGCTGCAATATTTAGTGCCTGCATTTACATATGTTGGCACCAAATGAATACCTTAACTAAAATGAAATTAAAAGTTTGCTGAAGCTTCCAGGGGGAGGCAAAGGAGAAAGAATGTTTAGGTGCTTGCTGGCACTAACACAAATGTAAGCACAGGCATAAATCATGTGGCAGTGCCCAAATATAAGGCGATCATCTAGAGAAATCTGTAAATACTACAAAATGTTATTATTATCTTAGCAACCCTGAGATGGGAAATAGTGCTATCCCCACTTTACAAATGAGAAAACTGAAAAGTTAAATGACTGCCCTAAGAGCACAAAGCCAACTAGTGGTGGAGCCATTTTTTTTTTTTTTTTTGAGACGGAGCCTCACTCTGTCACCCAGGCTGGAGTGCAGTGGCGCCATCTCTGCTCACTGTAAGCTCCACCTACCAGGTTCACGCCATTCTCCTGCCTCAGCCTCCCGAGTAGCTGGGACTACAGGCGCCCGCCATCGCGCCCGGCTAATTTTTTGTACCTTTAGTAGAGATGGGGTTTCACCCTGTTAGCCAGGGTGGTTTCGATCTCCTGACCTCGTGATCCGCCCGCCTCGGCCTCCCAAAGTGCTGGGATTACAGGCGTGAGCCACCGCGCCGGGCGGTGGAGCCATATTTTAAGCCTTAGTTGGCTGCTAGTATCAGTGCCCTTAATCAGTGGGAGTAGTAACTGAGAGAACACTAATGTCAGCACAACTACATTCATTATTTGCTTAAATGCATATTTTTATATTGCCTTTTTTAATGGAAAATAGATAAAAACAGAATTTTAAAAATGACTTTCAATGCCTATTTCACTTTGGCCGTAAGAAATATATATTAAAATTGTTTACTAAAATATTCATTTAAAAGGACAAGATATTACATTTTCTTCAAGAAAGTTAAGTAGGGCAGGCATGGTGGCTTATGCCTATAATCTCAACACTTTGGGAGGCTGAGATAGGAGGATCTCTTGAGTTCAGGAGTTCAAGATCAGTCCACAGCCTGGGCAACATGGTAAGATCCCCGTCCCTACAAGAAAAAAAAAGAAAGTTTAAAAACTTAGCTGGGCATGGTGGCACCTACCCGTAGTTCCAGCTACTTGGGAGGCTGACGTGGGAGGATTGCTTGAGCCCAGGAGGTCAAGGCTGCAGTGAGCCATGATCGTGTGCCAGCCTGGGCAAAAAAGCAAAGTAGGCAAATACATTTTTTGATTAATTAGGCATTGTGGAACCCACTGGGCAAATTGTGTGTGTGTGTGTGTGTGTGTGTGTGTGTGTGTGTGTTTTAAAACCAAGTGTCTTATTTCAAGGAGCAACCAAAACTGAAGGAAGACTCTGACTTTTCTTCTATTTAGTGTAAATTAGTGCAGTTACTATGTGAGGATCGACTTTATTTTTCTCTACAATGCCATTTTTAATTAATAAGTTGATTTATTCACTTATTCATTTGACATCAATTTATTTTTTAAATCCTTTTTTTTTTCAGAGTATAGTAATATATATATTCATGGCAGAAATTTGGAAAAATCTATTATGGTACAAACAGAGAAATGACAGTCACCTTCTCTCTCTATTTAAGCTAATGAATGTTTAATATTGTGGTGCATTTTCTTTCATTAGATCATTAGATTGGATTGGGTCCCAGAGAGAGCCTTGCTTTTTGCCCCTGAATGCAAGTCGGCTCACCCCTCCTCAAAACAAATCTGTCTTTACAAGTATAAGAGAAAAATGAAAATTTTGCTGATGTTTTCAGAAGGAGGCAAAGGAGAAGAAATGCAATACATACTACACAGCAAAACAGCAGAAAATCTCTATTAGACTTCTGTTCTTTGCCATGCACCTACTTCCTATTAAACACCAACTACATCAACTCCTTACCTATCATTGGTCTTGCAGCATAGAGCTGATCCTGTCTCCCATCCTCTCATCTCATTCTCACAAGTATCTCCCCATTCAGTAAACAAAGGGCCATCCTAGCATCCCCTATCTTTACAAGACAGCAGGGGCTTGAAAGAAACGTATGTATTTTCCTCATAACCGGTAATATTTCCTGTCTCATTTCTATCTGTAGGCACATATATGTGAATATAAATGCACACATGTATTATATATGTATTTAAAGACTTCTAGTCTTTGAACAGCCTTTTCTCCCACGTAATGTTTTATTTTTCCTTACAATTAAATGTTCTTTAAATGAAAACATGGATTTTTATAGTTCAACAGTATTTTATTTGGTAATATATTGTAATGTATTTGATTCTAGTTTTAGGTATTTTGGTTATTAACAATTTTTGCTATTATCTACATAAGCATCCTATATATTTCCAATTATTTTCTTGTGGTCATTTCCAATTATTTTCTTGTAATACATTTCTAAACTTGAATTTTGAGGGATGAATTGAATAAGCATTTTAAAATTTGATATAAATTGCCCTCCAGAAAAATGTTAGCATGGCATATATATATTTTTTTTTTTTTTTTTTTTTGAGACAGAATTTTGCTCTTCTTGCCCAGGCTGGAGTGCAATGGCGTAATTTTGGCTCACCACAGCCTCCGCCTCCTGGGTTCAAGCGATTCTCCTGCCTCAGCCTCCTGAGTAGCTGGGATTACAGGCATGCTCCACCATGCCCGACTAATTCTGTATTTTTAGTAGAGACGGGGTTTCTCCATGTTGGTCAGGCTGGTTCTGAACTCCCACCGTCAGGTGATCCACCTGCCTCAGCCTCCCAAAATGCTGGGATTATAAGTGTGAGCCACCACACCTGGCCAGCAAGCACATTTATTGAGTACTTATTGGGTACTAGGTACTGTACTAGCTGCTTGGGATGCAAAAATATGTTCGATGTATTCTCCGTTATTCAAAAGCTTACAGTTGAGTAATTACTTTAATTAAATGGTAGGCCCCTGATATCTCTAAAATGTGTATTTGAATTTGCACTTGATGACAATTGAGAAGCTTCTGGCTCTGACCATATATTTAATTTTTAATTATACATATCACACACAAAAAAACTTTCTAATTCTTGAAGCCAACAGAAAACTTCTGTATACAGTATTTGCCAGGATATTAAACTGTTAGTATATGATACGGTTTGGCTGTGTCCTCTCCCAATCTCATCTTGAATTGTAGCTCCCATAATTCCCATGTGTCATGGGAGGGACCTGGTAATTGAATCATGGGGGCGGGTCTTTCCCATGCTGTTCTTGTGATAGTGAATAAGTCTCACAAGATCTGATGGTTTTATAAAGAAGAGTTCCTCTGAACATGCCCTCTCTTGCCTGCCACCATGTAAGACATGACTTTGCTCCTCATCGCCTTCTGCCATAATTATGAGGTGGATTGTGATAGATTCCCAGCTATGTGGAACTGTGAGTCAATTAAACGTCTTTCCTTTATAAATTACCCAGTCTCAGGTATATCTTTGTTAGCAGTGTGAGAACAGACTAATACAGTATATAAAACCCAAAAAGTTATTTTTTGAAGAATTATTTGTGGAATAAAAGTTGTTTCAATTTAGTCTTGAAAAGGAAATGTCTGTTTTGTTCATATAGATGTTATATAACAAAAATATTGTTTCAAAACTTGTTTATACCACAAAGAAATGATAAATGCATGATGTGATGGTCCTGCTAAATACCCTGATCTGATCTTCATACAACATATATATGTACTGAAACATCACATTATATCCCATAAATAGGTACCATTACAAAGTATCAATTTTGAAAAATTGATGACGATGATTTTTTTTTTTTTTTTTTTTGGAGATGGGATCTTACTTTCTCATCCGGGCTAGAGTGCAGTAGTGCAATCATAGGTCATTGTAGCCTCGAACTCCTGGGCTTGAGCAATCCTCCTACCTCAGCCTCCTGAGTAGCTGGGACTACAAGTGGACACCATCATGCTCAGCTAATTTTTATTATTATTTTTTGGTAGAGAGGTGGGGGTCTCACTATGTTGCCCAGGCTGATCTTGAGCTCCTGGCCTCAAGTCATCCCCCTGCCTCGGCCTCCCAAGTGCTGAGATTACAGACCTGAACCCACCGCGCATTGCCCAAATAAATTAGTTTTTTTAAAAAACTTGGTTACAATCAACATCTGCTAAATCCATGACTTTGAAGTCTCAGTAAAAATATACTGAACACCTCTTTTCTCGGCCGGGTGCGGTGGCTCAAGCCTGTAATCCCAGCACTTTGGGAGGCCGAGACGGGCGGATCACGAGGTCAGGAGATCGAGACCATCCTGGCTAACACGGTGAAACCCCGTCTCTACTAAAAAATACAAAAAACTAGCCGGGCGAGGTGACGGGCACCTGTAGTCCCAGCTACTCGGGAGGCTGAGGCAGGAGAATGGCATAAACCCGGGAGGCGGAGCTTGCAGTGAGCTGAGATCCGGCCACTGCACTCCAGCCCGGGCGACAGAGCAAGACTCCGTCTCAAAAAAAAATATATATATATATATATATATATATATACTTAACACCTCTTTTCTCCATAAGTCTAGCCATAGTAAGCATTTACAGGCCATTTTCAGATTACCAGAATGCAAGGGATATGAGGAGAGGTTGGTGGAAGTGGACAGTATTAACCTTGTGGGAAAGGCTGAATGACAGTTATTTATTTCCTAGTTTAGTGGAATAGTAGCATTCATTGGCAAACATAAATACAATCAACTCTATGAGTATAACTTTATGCTAAGCAGTCTTCACCAACATCTTTGGATAGAATCAGATGCCGTACGCTGCTATTTCATATGATTATATGTCTTAGAAATGCAGAGAAACATTAGTCTTTTTGATATTTCACATGTCACCTGAAAAACATTTTAGTCTGACTATTATTATGGTAATTAAAATAGACAATTTCGCACAATTAAGACTATTAAATAATCCAATTGACAATAGATTCATTAAAAGACCTTACAATTGTCAAATGATGGCAAGATAAAAACTCTGACAAGCTAGGAATAAAGATAAAAGATAAAAGTTAGGCCTAGCAATAGCCAAGCTCTTGGATGCCCCTTTCCTTCCTTTTCTTCCATTTTAGATTAAATAGGCCTCATACTGTTAAGTGGGGCAGCACTTTTCTTAGCCTTAAATTGGAGATAGTTATTTTATGAGTATCTAAAAAATGTAGTGATAAGAGTAAGGATAAACAAAGATTTAATTTCAGCAGCTCCATCACAACACTATGCATAATACCTTATATTTTAAAAGGGCTTAGCATCCTAAGAAAAAATTAAAATGTGTGGGTATTGTATATACAGTGATTCACACACAATGTTTATCATTTGAAGTCTGAAATAAACTCCATCTTAACCCTAAATTGTTATTATCTCTTCACAGTTGAAATGCCAGTTGAAGGCATGCAGAAATTTAAAGTAACTGATTTAACAACCTCAGACAAAGAGAACATGTCTGAAAGTTTGTCTCCATGTTTGACTTGACCTGAGAGAGTTTCTCTTAGACTTATTTTCTAAACAGTACCCTAGTACCTTGGGCCAACAAAATGGCCTTTAAGCTTGAATGAACAAGGAATTTCTTTTTTGTGTGCAAAGCTTCACTATTCCATCTTTTCCAACTCTTTTACTGCATTCAGTGTGGAATTATATTGACAAGGGTGGAATTTATCTCCTAGAGGAGAATGCCATGCTTCTGTTAAGTGCTAATATAACATTTATGTGTTGGTACCTTAATAACAGCCCCAGCTTACCTAATGAAAGTTGAAAGCAAACAGTACTCTCTGAGATTTTATTATGACTGAAGCGACTGCAATTTGAGGCAAATTATCCCTACTTTTGTTCCCATATCAAAAACAGAGATGCTAAGGCAATTGCTACATGTTTGGTATGGAATTAGGTTCCACTCTCATTAATCTACAAGGAAGAGCATTTTTCGTGTAAACAGCTCACGAGGGTCAGAGAGAAGAGCTGTTTCTGTGAAAAATGCTTGTCAATAACTTTGTGAGTGAATTTTGAAATAAAGTGCCTGTAACCTGTCATTATTCCTTCCTCTCAAAGTCGAGAGTGAGTGGATGAAAATTGAGCATGTGAATTGAAAACAGGGTGAGTGTTATGGCCTTATTGACTTCAGGTAAAATGACTGTTTTAACTTGTTATTATTTTTCCATTCAGAGGTCAGGCAATGTACACTACCACCAGCATAAACTGCACTGTAAGCAAATTGGTATACAAAAAGGCTATTACGTACACTCACAAAGCAGAGGAAAGTATAAGTCACTAATATCAAGTGGACTTGTGATCTCTATAAAAACGAAACAACCAACAGTGCTTTGAAAAAGAATAGCATAGATATGTAAGTATGAAGTATCTAAGAGGGTGAAAACATACATAAAGATGTTTAAATAAATATGTGTATGTTTAGAAGGCAGGTAAGAACATACATTTTTAAAATTACATATAAACCATACTTGTTTTGCAAAGGAATTGTGGAATCATAATGATATTAAACACCCCACTTCTATATGTCACCTTAATTTTTCCTGAGATCATCTTAAAAGTAATTAGCTCCTGAATTTGCAAGTCCGTCTGATGTATTCTTTTGAATACCAGAATATTACTGTGGCCTCCCTTCTCCCTAGAGAAAAAGGAAATCAAGGAGCTTTTGGAAATACTGAAAACCTTTTCCTTTTTTTTTTTTTTTTTCTGAGATGGAGTCTTTGTCACCCAGGCTAGAGTGCAGGGGCGTGATCTCGGCTCACTGCAACCCCTGCCTCCCGGGTTCAAGTGACTCTCCTGCCTCAGCCTCCCGAATAGCTGGGATTACAGGCGCCCACCACCATGCCGGGCTAATTTTTGTATTTTTAGTAGAGACAGGGTTTCACCATTTTGGTCAGGCTGGTCTCAAACTCCTGACCTCGTGATCCGCCCGCCTCGGCCTCCCAGAGTGTTGGGATTACAGGCGTGAGCCACCATACCCGGCCCTAGATTTTTATTTTGAATTCTGCAACACAGTTTAGGAATTTAGTATGACTGTTAGGTTTGCAAGAAAAACATTTCTCTCAAAGTAAACTCAAGCCTATAGAACTGTATATTCAATCCTAGTGTTCAATTTATTTTTGTTTCAGAGGACCATCTAGTTTTTCTGTTCCTGATACTGATTTTTCCATCACTGATACTGATTTTTCTATTATAGACTCAGGTGGTCAGAAATGGGCAGATTGGCCTAGAAATTAAAAGAGGTTATAAAAGGACTCAGTGATTGAAAGCAAATTCAGAGGGAGAGAGGGTTACATATAATTTTGAAGACATGTTCATATGTCTACTCATCAAATTCCCAACTAAAATAAAAGGCTTAAATTCTTTTACTTCTAAGCAAGTTTTCCCTGGCTTCAAAATAATTATAATGATCTAATATAAAAGAAATATAATGTGTTGGCATTTCTTCGCTTCCCATTTTCTCAGTTGATTCATTCCCTAAGTGAATATTTACTGGTTGGACATTGTACTAATCATGATAATACAATAATCTCAGGAGAGTAACTGCCTTTATCTAGGGAGGAAGAGAGAATAAGGACAATAGTGAGATAAATTGTCACGATCACACTGGAAGAATACAAGCTCCGTGAAGGCAAGGATTTTCATGGTTCTGTTCTGTTACATAATATAAACACCTAAACCAGCGCCTGGCATAGGGAAGACACGTGATATATTTGTTGAATGCTGAATAAATGTGAAGGGGCATACTCAGTGCAATTTGGAGACCAAGGGATGGTCAGGAAAGACTTCCCCAGTAAAAGATAAGTCTAACCTCTGGGAATATTGACATGATTGAGCCAAGTAGAGTTGGAACAGGACCTTCTGTATCAACGGAACAGAGAATTCCAAAATTGAGGTTAGAGAGAAGAGAGAGCTGAAAGAATTGCTGTTAATTCTACGTGGCTCCAGCAATGAGTGAGGGGTGGGGCATGCAGAACTGGTTGAAATAGTTACAGGACAGATTCTGAAAGGCCTGATGAGTCATGCTAAGAAGTTTGGACATTGGACCAGAATCCCTTGAATAATTTTAAGCATGCAAGAGCTTGGGGGAAAAAAAAAAAGGCAGATATATTTTAGGAAAAGATTACTCTGGCTGAAGTGCGGCAGATGGATTGAAGAAGAAGGCTGGAGTTGAGGAGACCAGTTAGGAGGCTTTGCAGAAATCAAAGCAGCATACAAATGACAGTGGCCTATATTAAGGAAAAAGTAAAGCAACAGAGAGAAATGGGCATATTTAAATGGTTCTAAGGTGTTAGAAATGATAAGATTTGTTGGCTCTCTGGAATGAGGTGAAAAGAAGGAGCTAAATAAGACAAAAGAGACAAAGGTCAGACCCAGTTCTACCGCTTTGGACAACTGAGTGGATAGTTGACATTTCCCAAGATGAAAAAGGTATGTCTGGTAAGGAAGGTGACAAATTCACTTTTGGACATGCTAGTTTGTTTAAAGTATCTTGTTGAAATAGCCCTAGTTTCTGTACTGATCCCAGAAATTGTACGTTGAACATTTTATGGAAGTTCGCTTTTAAAATGCATTTCTTACATCAGATTTCTAAAGTAAAGTGAATAACTACCTGCTCATTTATCTTTTTGTTTAAATATAGATTTTAATATACTTCATTTGTTTAAAGCAAAAACCTTTCTAGAGCTAACATTTTATCTTTAGGACTTTTGGGGATTGATTGTTTCTTTGCAGGCTAAACAACATAATAACAGTTATGGCCCACCAACATTGTGGTGTTATTATCTTTACATTGCAGGAAAGAGAGCAAGGCACAGATGCTTCTGGTTCTGATTCCAAGATCAGTCACCTGCCTCCTTCATGGAGAGTAAGGTGCAGAATCGTTGTTATCTGAGTTCTGGTTCAGTGTCCTTTTCACTGCTCTACTGTCTACTGCAAGAAGAAAGGGAAAATAGGTGTATGAAAAATAGAGAAATGGCTGCTAATCATGTAAGTCATGAGAAAGCCTATCAATGGCTTTGAAATAGCTCATAAAGGGAAAAACAGAGACTATACTAATAAATTCAGTGCCTAATTATCATAAATCTTTTTATAGCCTTGGAATTCTCCATGGTTTAATCCTTTGTGAAATAAAATGCGCCATAATGGTTTATAACACACCATCCTGTGGCAGGTTTAGTTTTGGGTAAATGATACATATGTCTTCATAAAACAAATAATTCAGAGCACATCTCTTTACACCTATATGCTTGTTTTTAAGGGCAGGGTCTACACATTCACATTTTCATGAATATGAATATGAAATATTGATTAATCCATATTAATTTAACTAATATAAAAGATGGTGCTCTAAGATCCCAGCATTTATTTTTCCTTCACTTAGCCTGAAACAATACTACAAGGAAATTCAACTGGACATTCTCTAATAGATTTAAAACACGAAATAAAGAAAGCAATGAAAATGTGACAGAAACAAGCTCCTGTCATTCAGGAAGGAAGGAATGAAACAGACCTGACGGAATCTGATTGTTGTTCTACTAGGAGTAGTTTTAGAGAAAATATCAGCCTAGTAAAATGTATTTCCTTTTTGCATCTTGTCTACTTAGCTGCTGACATTCCACAGTCTCATATTATTCTCTGAATAAATTATACTCACTTTGTTTAAAAAAATTTTAACATACATTTAAATAGTGCAGTTTTCTGGGGACGAGGAACTGTGCTGAGCTGTGCGTTATACTAATGGCATTTGGTGCAGAGTGAGTCATCATGGTTTTTATTTATTCATTCATCCTTGGATCCTTTTAAAAGTCTCCAAGGCCCTAATGACCATCATCATTATCATCAGTAAAAACTGCTTTCTGGTGAAAAGGCAATAGGCATTAAATTTAGAGGCAGCATTAAATTATCGGTAAAGAGGACTTGAAATAGTACTGCATGCATATTCCTGGACACAATATACTGAAAGTTCATATAGCAGCACTCAAGCAATCTTTTTTATAAAGTTTGTGATTAAGATATTCTCTTCTCTTTTCAAGGCAATACATTTAGCTCAGAAGAAAATAAAATATAGGCCAGTTTCTATGCTCCAGGTGTAAACACTGGAAGTCAAAGGTTTCAGCCGTAAGAAGGTTCTTAGGCCGGGCACGGTGGCTCACACCTGTATTCCCAGCACTTTGGGAGGCCGAGGCAGGTGGATCATGAGGTCAGGAGATCGAGACCATCCTGGCTAACACGGTGAAACCACGTCTCTACTAAAAATGCAAAAAATTAGCCGGGCGTGGTGGCAGGCGCCTGTAGTCCCAGCTACTCAGGAGGCTGAGGCAGGAGAATGGCGTGAACCCGTGAGGCGGACCTTACAGTGAGCCGAGATGGTGCCACTGCACTCCAGCCTGGGCAACAGAGCGAGACTCTGCCAAAAAAAAAATCTTAATTATAAATAAAACTTACTAAAAATTTTCAGTATTAAAATTTTATTTCGAGCATTTCCCCTACCTACTTCAGTTCCTTGAATGTAATAAACATTGCCTAGTGAGTAAAAAACAGTGAGAGGAGTTTTAATAAACTTTGTCAAGTCTTTTTTGTCTCAGATGTACTTTAAATATCCCAATGTCATTCAATAAGCTAATAGAGGTCTTACTTCTCATGTAATTTCCAGCAACAGAATTAGACTAGATCCACAGGGCCAAAATTCACTCATTCAGGGATGAACTTAGCGTGGCATTTGAAAGTATGGGAAAATTAGTACCTTGTGATAAATCAAGAGCATCATTACACTTGGCAGTCTTCATAACTTTCCCTTATCCACAATCCCATCATAATTTGGGAGTCGATAACATTCAGAAAGATACTAGGAAGAGAAAGAACTAGAGAAGTTGACTTCTTAGGTTTGTGGAAAAAAGTAACCTGCTGAATTTGAAGCAAGGCTGAGTTACAGATCATTATCTGCTATATATAAATGGTTCATTCTATTAAACTATCTATCTAACCTTAGGCGTTGCCAGATGTCTGATATTGAAGCAGGTGGTCTGGTATTTCAACTTTCTGCCTTGTTTTTTGTTTTTTGTTTTTTTTAAAAAAGAGATAAAATCTCTGTATGGAACAGAATACCATGTAATTTGCAATGCAGCTTCTGTTACAGGCTATGGTCAATGAATTTTCTAGCTCTATGAATGTGGTTCTTTTTTAATTTGGTAAAACTTTTTGTTAATTGAAAGTGAGTGTGACATATCTTTTTGAAAGCAACTGACAATCTCTTCAAAGCCTCAGTGTCCTTTTCTGTAAAATGGAAATGCTAGCTAGCCTTGTTCACATTTAGGGTGGCTATAGTAATCAACTGAGACGATCTGTGTGAAAGCGTTTTTGTTCATTGTTAGGAATTGTACCAATGCAAGTTGTTGCTGTTGCTCTTTTTGTTATTCTTCTGAGTCTTCCAGTGGTTTTAAAAAGGATAAAATTGTGTTTTCACTCTTTATCACATTCTTTAATAAACAGGCTTTTGTTTGCCCCCAAATTTTAGAGCATAATTTAAAGCTATGTCTAGTTTTATTGTTGATTGTTGTAAATAGATTTCCCTAATCTGGGTATATAGTGAGGCAGAGGTTGTTGAAGAGAATTTGCTTCCATTGACACTCTAAATTCTTCCGGCTCTTCAGTACTTCTACAAAGTGGAAAATGACTTCTTTAATCAGAGCCTTCCTGTTGCCTCTTGCAAAGTCATGTCTTACCTCTCTTAAGCTCCTCTTCCCTGCTGCTTGAGAATGATAGCATTTTCTCCCTCCAGCTTGCCCCACCTCCCTTACCAGAGCAAATTGGCCAATGCCTCATCTCAGTAGCAGACTGATGATGGGGTCTCCTTTGGAAAGATTTCTGCAATTTCACATATTTTTCATCATCCTTTTTGTTTTAATCCTTAACATTACAATTGCTCACCTTTTAAAAGAACTCTGAATGAAATGTATGTAGTTTATTTTGCATTCTTACTACATTAATAGCATCTTTATTATCTTTTAACTGCCTATAAAACATTAATGGAGATCAAAACAAGATCTTGTACTTCTATGGTTCATGTTTTTGAGCTGGAAAATCATTCTTAACTCTTAGTATTATAGGAGAGGAAAAACATCTTTTTCCCTCTATTCTTCTAAGTTCTTGACTGGGGCTGCTTTAACAAAAGACAGATTAATAGGAAAAAGGCATACAAATTTATTTAATGTAAGTTTTTTTGTGACACAGGAGCCTTCATAAGAAGTGAAGACCCAAAGCAATGTTTATATCTGACCATTTTTATGCTAAGTTTGATGAAAACTGGTAAGTCATGGAAAAATCAGTTAGGACAAAGAGTGTAAAATAAGTGTAATAAATAAAGGGGAAGCCTAGGAAGGCCTGTTAGTTCTGATTCCCCTCAGTGTCCCATATTCAAAGGTAAGAATGCTCCTTTCCTCAGGGTGGAAGGAGGGCACCTCCCATGTGAGAGGCTTATAACGTGCTTCAAGGGAGGACAGAAAAGCCCAGGGAGAACTTCCTGTCATTTCTCAAATTCCTTCAGCTTAAAATATTCAATATGCCAAGGTGCCATATTTTGGCATAAAATATTCTGAACCCCATCACTTTCAGAAGTTAAATAATGCTCTACACTGTCACCAGGTTTAGCATGTATGTTAGGTAATTTAATCTTTTTTGTTACTGTAAGAAACCTGGTCCCAAATTAACTGATAATGAGGTATAACAGTTAAAACTTCATAGACATTTTGAATATTGTATTGATAGCTGGGAGTTTCTGGACAATTCAAAACTTTCTAAATCTTGTATACTCTGCAGACTTCTGAAGTCAAATTGCCGTCCTGAAATTTCAATTGTTCAGAATTATATACTAAGATTAGCTGGTGAAGGCCGGGCGCAGTGGCTCAAGCCTGTAATCCCAGAACTTTGGGAGGCCGAGACGGGCGGATCATGAGGTCAGGAGATCGAGACCATCCTGGCGAACACAGTGAAACCCCGTCTCTACTAAAAAATACAAA
>NW_012123709.1:5894248-5911272 GCF_000951035.1 Colobus angolensis palliatus
TGTTTAAACTAATTAAAGGTTTAAGCAGTGTTTGCAGTTGAAATAACTTTTGGGCTCAGCATTTGCCTAGTTCACCACACTAAGAACAAAATATTCTAATCCTTCAAATAGATTAAATTGAGTGCTGAAAAATTCAATTTCACACAGTATCTACAAGTATATTTATATAGGACTGAAATTAATTATGCAGAACAATTTGAGTTTCAATACTTATAGTGACGGAATTTGGAAATGTGAAAAACGGAGAGCTTTTATTGTTATTGATATATTTGAAAGCTTCACCACCAACCCTCCTCTTCAGCAAATTTTTATATGACTTTTTAAAAAGTTCTTTATGGCCGGGCGCGGTGGCTCAAGCCTGTAATCCCACCACTTTGGGAGGCCGAGACGGGCGGATCACGAGGTCAGGAGATCGAGACCATCCTGGCTAACACGGTGAAACCCCGTCTCTACTAAAAACTACAAAAAAAAAACTAGCCGGGCGAGGTGGCGGCGCCTGTAGTCCCAGCTACCCGGGAGGCTTGGGGCGAACCCGGGAGGCGGAGCTTGCAGTGAGCTGAGATCCGGCCACAGCACTCCAGCCTGGGTGACAGAGCGAGACTCCGTCTCAAAAAAAATAAAATAAAATAAAATAAAATAAAAAAATAAAAAGTTCTTTAAAATGAATTTTAGTTCTCTATAAGTAAATCAAAGAGTGTTCCACCAAAGTGAACTATGTAATAAGATGAGGCATTGTTTCAACTGTACAAAACTGAGAATTCAATCTGACAAATATTTATTGGGGCACATAGATTAATAAGACAAAATCCCTGCCTACTTACAATTTAAGTCTTAGAATAAATACACTTTAAGTGTGTAATACAGTTGTCAGACTGAGAGCTCAACTCAGTTCATGTGGGGGCTACTGTATTTGGGTGATCCTAAGAGCCCTAAGTATTAACCTAGAAGAAGGGCAGTAGAGCAGTTCTTATCATCCAGTCTTTTACCCATGTTTGGGATAAGCCTCACTTTGGAGAAGATGTTATACATGTAAGTTTACCAAACAGGTAAGCTTAAGGGGAGAAGTGAATTAATTATTCTATTACAAAATATGGGGGATGCTCTCTTTCCTAAAAGATTCGTTGTTAAGGTCATTTAACTAGCAAACACCTGTAGTGGCATTAACATAGAATCAATTTTGCAAAAAAATCAATTTACATTTAATTTTCCAAAAGTGACAGCCCATAAGGCCAGCGCCTAGAATGGCGATGATTATAGAGTAAACATTTTATAAGATGAGGACATCTTTCAAAAGTTGACATATTTGGTTGGCATTCACTGTTAAACTGACAGAGTACCCGATCATTCCCACCAAGCCAAAGGCAAAGGGTAAAAATATGGCAAGGGACTCTTCTAAACTGTAGCTTCTTTTTCCATCGACAGAAATGCTATATTATTATAATTCAAAACAGAATATGGGCAATAAAATAGTTTTATACTAAACTGTTAATTTAGAATGAATATATTAAAAAATAAACAGTTGCTGACTGCATAAAGGAGAAAATTTCACTGCTGATACTTACAGTTTTTTTTAAGAAAGCAGTGATTTTGCCAAGTTTCATAGTTCAGGCATTAGAACTCTGCCACTGCTCCAAAAAATAAAAATAAATAATAACTAGTTAAATTAGTGCTTGGGGAAATGGATTAGATTGTAATGTATGCAAGCAATTAAGAAACACTGACTTGATTCACTGGGATGTCTAAAATGGCATTTTAAAAAATGAAAGTAGCTAAATTTGGCCCTGATAAAATATATAGCAGCAATGGGTTAGGAATTTCGCAGTTTTGCCCAAAGAGTCCAATCAAACAACCCATATATTAGGTGGCCGTTAACATGCTGGCAGCTGAATTTTTTACGTCAGTTTCCAAGGTTGCACAGTAATTACATCTGCTGTGAGTCATTTTGGCAGCATATTTTATAAAAGTTTTACAGGTTTGCTGGGAAGTGATTATTCAAAGTCACCTTTTATAGATTCTACCATGAATATTAGACAATTCTTTGAAAATGTTAGTGTTTACCACTCACATTGCTTCTGGTTTAGGTGTAGCTGGTATTTGACGGTTTACTATAGTATATGAATAGAACTTCCTTTTCTTCGTAGACCCTCTGTTCCCTAGCATTACTGGTTTATGTTCCCACTGAGCTGCGGCCAGAACAAAATAAATCCAGTTGCCTTTTGCTGTTCAAGGCCAACCAAACAACCGTGGAAAGAATTTGTTGTTCTGAGCATTTGTCCTAGCATGTCATTACAAGGTAGTGATGTGCAATATCATGACCAATGCAGTCCACAAAGGGGTTGCTCATTTAAAGTGCTGACGAATTTAGATGTAATATTTTTGTGCTTGCCCTTTTATTCTTACTACCAATTATATCCAGTCAGTGCCCAGAGATGTATTTGAGGCTGTGATTGGATAAACCACTTAGCATAACTTTTAGATCTGCTGTTTTTTAAATCAAATATGCATTAGCTTATTCTATTTGCATTAGGACATTTTCACAGCTGAATGAAAAGTCCTGGTCGTTTCTTCAGATTAGTATTTTAAACACATCTTACTGTTTTGATTCAGGGATGGCATCATATTAATTTTAGGCTATAAAGGCCAGGTAAGAAAAATAACAGGTTGCATTTCAGAGAATGCTGCATGATTTCACTTCAGTCAATATCAGCGCTGGAATTGGGGAATCAGTATTGGAATTCAGGAGGGGGAAAGATAAATAGCAGTAAAACTTGGGCTCTAGGGAAGGTTAAAAACTAAAAGGGAAGAGAACAAACTATCTTGTTTTCTGGGGTCAGTAGCAGCGTCAGCACAATCTCCAGCAAAGCCCAGATAATATGTGATACCTCTAGCTTAAAAGATGTGGGGGTCAGAAGATGATGGTTGGCATAGTAGAACCAATGTTTTTCACCTTTCTGCTCACCAAGGATCCAAAAGACAAATGCAGTTGTGTTTTCTCCGTTTTCCTCACTCTTTCGCCGTGGGAGTAAGCATGTTTGTAAGCTTTGCTGATTCCTCTGCCTTTGCCACCTTGAAATCTTCTGTTTACATGATCTGTGTGCTGTGACCACTTGCTTATGGGGTTCCCTCACTTCTCATTCAAAGGAGAACACATTTTTGAAATCAGATTTTAGACCTTAAAATTTACTAATAGCAATTTCTACATTTTTGGAAAAGCATTTGAAAACTGCTTCTTCATCCAACACGTATCTAGAGAGGGTCTGCTCTTGGGTGGAGGCTCTTCTTAGCAGTGTGGGTTCAGTGGTAAAGACCAGCATCTTGTCTTCATAGAGTCTACATTCTGATGGAAGAGAGTTGGTTAAAAAATTATTATAAGTGCTGTGAAGAGAAAAAAGCAGGGTAGGGGAGAGAGAAAAACAAGGTAGTCACTATTTTAGATAAAACATTCAAGAAAGGCCTTTCTGAGGAAGTGACATTTGTGCAGACCTAGATGAAGTGGGGGGAGTGAGTCCTGCCACGCTCTGTGAGTAGAGTATTTCAGAAGGACTAACTAGCTCCTGCAAAGGCTTTGAGGCAAGAACACAACTTGCTTAGAAGCAGCAAATGCAGCTAGAACAAAGAAAATAAGCAAAACTTTGGAAAGATGGAGATATAAACAGTGGCCAGATGATGGAGAACATTTGAGATCCCACTTAGGCAGCTGGATTTTATTCTGAATGTCCTGGAATGCCATGAAGGATTTGAGGCAGAGAAAGTAGCATTTTCTGACTCACCTTTCTAAAATCTATCTCAGCTGCTGTGTGGAGAATATTATGAAGGACCTAGGGTTGGGCATGTGAAAGACCGGAAGCAAGGGGATCCATTAGAAGACTGTACTGTAATTTATGCTAACATTGTACATCTCTTGGGCTACATTAGTAGCAGTTGAAGTGGCAAGAAATAATCAAGATGCAGGGTATATATTGAAGACTTGATAGGATGTTGGTGAATTTGAATGAGGAATGTGGGAAAGAAAGTCAAGGATGGGCCCTGGCCCTTTAGCCTGAGCAAGTGCATAAATACTGGTGCCACTTATCAAAATGGGGTAACCTAGCGGGGAGCAGTTTGGAAGGCAAAGAGGAGTGTATTAGTCAGTTTGGGCTGCTGCAACAAAATACCAACAACTGGATGCTTAAACAACAGAAATTTCTCACAGTTCTAGAGGCTGAGAAGTCCAAGATCAAGATGCTGGTTGATTTGCTTCCTGTTGAGGGCTTTCTTGCTGGCATCTTTCTGTGTTTTCACATGACAGAGAAAGAAAGAGAGTGAGAATGAGAGAGAGAGAGAGAACACTAGCAAGTTAGCTCTTGGTGTCTCTTCTAAAAAGATACTAATCCCATCAAACCACAACGTCACTCTCGTGACCTCATCTAACCCTAATTACCTCCCAAAAGCTCCATCTCCAAATACCATCACATTGGAGATTAGCGTTTCAGCATATGAACTTGGGGGAGACGCAAACTTTCAATCCATAACAGGGAGATGTGGTTTTGGTCATTTTTCTGCTTTTCTTAACTGCAGGTGCAGACTTGTTTATCATTCATTCAAGTAAAGATGAATAGTCAACTACAGGAGTGTGGAGCTCAGGCAGAGTTTGAGAGAGGAGGTATAAATCCGGAAGACTTCTCATAAAGATTTAAAACCACAAAAGGGATGTGAACACCTAGGAAGTTGAAGGAGGAGGAAAAATGCCAAGGACTAAAAAAGTTGGCGGATTCAGTAAGGAGACTGAGAAGAAGTTCCTGAGGCACCAAGAATACTAGCAGAGTATTGTGTCTCAGAAACCAAAGAAAGAGTAGTGTGTTTTAAGAGAGAGAGAGAGAGACAGAGCTTAATTGTGTCAAATGCCGTTGATGGGTCAAATAAGATAAGAACTAAGAACTGACCTTTGATCCTAAGCGAAATAACACAGGAACAGAAAACCAAATACCACAGGTTCTCACTAGTAAGTGGAAGCTAAACGTTGAGTACGCATGAACACAAAGATGGGAAGAATAGACACAGGGGCCTACTTGAGGGAGTGTGAGAGGAGATTGAGGGTCAAAAAACTACCTGTTGGATACTATAGGAAGTGATTTTGTCACTACCTGGGTGACAAAATCATTTGTACACCAAACTCCAGCAACACGCAATTTACCCATGTAACAAACCCACACATGTACCCCCTAAACCTAAAATAAAAGTTGAGAAAAGAAAAAATAAAGGACTGACTGTTGACTATAGCTAGAAGGAGAATGCTGGGGATCCTGACAAGAATGGTTTCTGTGGGAAAATGGAGAAGACAGCCTGAATGGAGTGGGCTAGAAAGAGAAGTGAAGAGGTGAATAAGGAAAGCCTACACATGGAAGCCTTTTGAAGGTTTTATTTTACTGCACAGTAGAGAGAAGAAATGGGACAATAATTAGGATGTGTGGTCTAGAAAAGAATTTTTTTTTTTCAACTTTTAGTTTAGATGCAGGGGATACACGTGCACGTTTGTTACAAAGGTATATTGCATGATGTTGAGTACGATTGAACCTATCACCCAGGTGGTGAGCATAGTACCCAGTAGGTAGTTTTTCAATCCTTCCCCCACTTCTTCTCCCTTCTTGTATTCTCCAGTCTGTTGTTTCCGTCTTTATGGCCATGTGTACTCAGTGTTTAGCTCCTCCCTATAAGTGAGAACATGCAGTTATTTGGTTTTCTTTTTCTACATTAGTTCACTTAGGATAATGGTCTCCAGCTCCATCCATGTTACTGCAAAGGATGTGACTTTCTTTTTTGTGACTTTGTAGTATTCCATAGTGTTTATCTACCACATTTTCTCTATCCAGTCCACCATTGATGGGCACCAGGTTGAATCTATGTTTTTCTTACTGTGAATACTGCTGTGATGAGCATACAGATGCATGTGTCTTTTTGGTAGAATGATTTGTTTTCCTTTGGATATATAGGCAGTAATGGGATTGCTGAGTCGAATGGTGGTTCTAAGTTCTTTGAGAAACCTCCAAACTGCTTTCCGCAGTGGCTGAACAAATTTACATCCCCACCAACAGTGTATAAACGTTTCTTTTTCTCTGCAGCTCTGCCAACACCTGTTATTTATTTTTTTACTTTTTTATTTATTTTTTTTTACTTTTTAGTAGAAGCTATTCTGACTGCTATGAGATGGTATCTCTTTGTGGTTTTGATGTGCATTACTCTGATGGTTAGTGATAATGAGCATTTTTTCATGTTTCTTGGCCACTTGTATGTCTTAGAGAAGAGTTTTTTAAATGAGAGATACTACAGCCTGCATTTATGCTGATTCAGTAGAAAAGTAGAAACTGAAGATACAAGAGAAAGAATAGCTGTAGAAGTGAATGGTCCAGAAGGAATGAGATGCATTGCACAAGCAGAGGAGCTGGTCTTACATGGGAACGCAGTTCCCATCGTAAAGGAAGAAAACGCAGAGCACATGGGGGTAGCTTCCATAGTGGGAAGATAAAGTAATTCTTTTCTGATTTCTCAGTCTTGTATTGAAATAAGAGGCAAGCTCATTAGCTGAGAGTGAGGAGTAGAGAGAAATGTTGGAAGTTGGGGAAAAAGGAAATGGTATGGGTGTGAAACACCAGCTTAGAAAAGCGAAAGTATACATCGACTATATAAATATAGTGAGATTGCTGAAGGCCCATTTAAGATCAGTAAGTATAAATTTAAGATGAGGCCAATGAATGTTTCTCTATTTAAAATAAGCTAAGCCTGTGTTTTTTCCTAGCCAACTTTGCTACCTGGTGTAGGCAGATAGTAGGTGGAGAGTTGGATTTTTAAAGAAGGTTTAGGAAGATGAAGATTTTTCTAGGTGAGTCAAGTCAGAGGTAGTCAGAAGTAGAGAGCAGAAGGGATTTTTTTGTTTTTTGCTTTTTTATCATTTCCAGTATTCTTTTGCTAAAACCAATTTCCCTAACTAAAATCCATTGTGTATGCTAGTATGTAGGCGTTCAATTTTTTCTTAGTCATGCCGTAACTAAAAAATTCAAAAGCTGAAAAATAGCTTTCCCAACATAAGTACTATAATTTGTTCTATCTCCCACTTATTTAATTCAAGTTGAGAACTCTTTTTAAACTCCTTTTTACCAGTTGTTCTAGTTTTTCTTATATAACAGCATAAGCTGTAGAGAAACAATTATGGATGTTATTAACATTGGCACTTTTGAGTTTCAAAACAACTTGCTGTAAGAATGTTTAGAAAAATACCTTATTCATAAAAGGGAGTTTGTTTAAAATGAATCATATGACATTTGGTGAGTGCATATAATTCCCTAATTCCATGAAAACCATTAGCAAATGTACTTTTATTGATGAAGACAGCAGTGCAAATACTGATACATTCTCCCCCAAATGCTTATATAGCCAATCAAGATACAAAAAACAAAAATCTTAGTTCATTCGAGAGGTAGCCTTTTAATCTCACACTTTTTTTCCCCTCATTTCGCCCTTCCACTTCCTTGAGAGAGGGACCAGCATGCAAAATAGGGGCATACAATAAAGAATTGGGCACTGCAGGAATGTGGAAGACAGGAAGGCATCACAACTGGAGCCTAGGCAATGGCAGATGTCTTCTTCCCTTCCCCTGCCTTGTTGGAATATGGTAGTATTTAAGCATTACCCAGGGATTCTAAGACTGAAGATGAAAGTATTTTTAATAGAAAAAGAAAAGAGATTATAAATCTAGAAGATCGGATAAGGATTTTTTTTTTTGGTTGGGTTGTTTTGGAGTCCTTCTTAGTAAATGCCTTGACATTTGATTGCTACAGCTCAAATTCAGCCTAAAATTTAAAAGCCAGGCTTTCTTTCTCTAGGCTCTTAGTTTAAGGAGAGTGAAGAGGAACATTTTTAATTCCTTTCTTCATTGTCCAATTTGTTCACAGAACAGGAATGGTCACTAAGATTCAGGGTCCATTTGATATTCATAATTAAAGAGTAGGAATGCAGTGGAAGCATCGGTTCTGTGTGTCTCTCGTTATTAACTTGATTGTACATGCATAAAGCAGAAGAGCAAGAGGGAGCCTCAACACCAGGCATTGGGTAGGATTGAAAGAAGGTGCTGGAAGTGAGGGGACGGAGTACCACAACCTGGTCTCTAAGACCTTCTGTTTTAATGGTCTCATGGGAACTTGTCTGCTTATTTATTATAGGGGTCCTTAATTTCTGGGGGATGGAGGTGCTCATGGACTCCTTTAAGAATCTAATAAAAGCTCTAATAACCCCCAAGATTTTATACATACACATTAATTTTGAAAATCGTGTCTAACATTCATAAAGCCAACATTAGAGATAACTGTGTTACATTACGTTAAAAATGCAAGCAAACCAATAAGTTATTTATGAAGTTCTGAATTTGATGTGAAGTGCAGTGATGCCTTGAGCATATTTTTGGGAAACAACTTGATTTTTTTCATTAATTTGAAAGGTTTATACACAGAAACAGAAAAATTAGAGCAACCCCTAACTAAAAAGTTTATAGTATTGTAGAAGAAGACGATCAGAATCATTCCCAGAGATTTTTAAGGCCTAACAATCTGTATTCACCCTTCTCAGCCTCAGTCCCATCCCAGGCTGTAGAAACCTCTTTTCCGAAACACATTGTGTAATGATTCTGGTTAATCCACATTCAATTTACAAATCTAAAGTTATAGTGGTGTCTGTCAAATACTTCAGAAGATAATGTTGTGAAATCTCCAAAATTAGTTAAAAGAAGCATCTCCTCCAGGAAAATGTACACATTCAGGTCCTGTAAACTGGATATAATGTCTAAGCTGTGGTGCTGAGAAAGTTCTAACTCAGTGATAGACAGCTCCCATAAATGTGTAGGTGGACACCTAGTTTCCATAAACACAGAGCACCTGTGACTGTATTTCTCTATTCATGGCCCACTGGGTCTTTCCTGTGCATGAGATGTCAAATAGTAATTGTTGGGGCAAAGGAAAAAGAGAATAATCAGATCAAGACAGATAATCTGTGTCATCAAATTGAATCCAAGACAAAAACAGAGCCTTTCTCAGTCAGCCAGAATGAATTTGCATTCTCTAGTCTTTAGGTCCACCTTGGGATTCCCCTCAAATAAGTGTGCCCCATCCCATTCCATATCCTTTCCATCCTCTGCTCCCTTTACCCCCAACACTCCCACACACAGAGTTGGAAAGGTGTTTGGAGAAAATTTTAAAGTGTTAAAAGTGTTGAAGGTTCAATAGTGGTGTTTTCACCTTATACTGCAAAAGAAGATATTTATTATTAAACTCTTTTTTTATATCATACTATTTCTAATAAGAGACTTTAAATGTAACATTCCAGATGTTTAGAAAAGAAACATTTAGTTTATGCTTTGAAATGTTTATTATCTTCTTAAAAATAACTCCCCAAATCTTATTCAATTTGTTTATTCATATGTTCTGCTTTCTTTTGTACACCATATGCCAAAAACAAATAGAAAACTTCAGTCTCACAAACCAATTTTTGTACATTCTAATTGTAAATATATATATATATATTATATTTCATACTTAATGTGAGAAAAATGTATTATGGTTTTCCTGAAGTCTGGGCTGGGTTTTTACAAAAAGGAAGACCATCAAGTATTCAGGATTCCCTTAATTTCTCAAATGTGAATTTCATCAGAGGTGAAAGAAGATGAAATGCTTCAGTGTAATCTGTGGAGGGTACCTTGGTCAGAAACTAAAAAGGATAAGACTGTAATAGATACATTTTATTTCAGATATTTCAAGCTATGCATAGAAAATATAAACATTTAAAAAATAGTTGTCTACTTTATAAGAAATATAATGTGATTTCTACATGTAAGAAATATAATGTGATTCAAAGTAATAATAGTAATGTCTCAAAATCGTGCCTTTCTCATTAAAGAACACAATTCAAATAAGATTGAACTTTATCCGTGGTTATCATTTCATGAATGTGACCCAGTCTCCCTCAAGCTGAGTGTCACTTTTGCAGACACATTCAAACATGATAAATGTCATCTTACCATGTGTTTCACATAAAGACAGGCAAGCCTGTGGCTAGCACAATGCAAGGCCTGGAGATGCGTAGTCTCCCTTTGCCCTTCACCTTGGGGTTCATGGACCAGAGCAGTCTGATGGGGTAGAAAGAGCAATGGACAAAGAGCTGAAAGGCCTAGTCCCATCTCTGGTACTTTCTAATCATTTCAAATTGGATGAAACCCTTAATCTCTCAGTTTCAATGTGCTTCCCTATAAAATGGAGGGCAATTATGCCAGCCTGCTTCGTAGAGTTGTTATGAGAATAAAATGAGATAATGTAATTGAACATGCTTCAAAAACCGTGCTACACACACATACAAGGTAAAAGAAAATCTGGATTCAAACTTTTATAGTTCTCTGGCTCTTGTTTGAGTTATGAGGAGTTTCATAAATCCAGTCCTTTTTTATGGTTAGCTCTAATACTTTATAATGATGCAAAAAAGATTGGGAAATGTGCACTGTAATTGTGCAAGAGAAGATCTGGTACTTTTTCTTTTCCATCTCAATTAACCTCTGCTGAAGGTCATAGACAGGCCAGAGATAAAGGTCCGTTTTCCCTTCTGAATTTGTCCTACCTTCAAATGTGGAAGGAAGAAGCAGCCAGTTGTAGAACTTTACATTTTCCAAAATGCCCTGAGGGAAAAAGGACATTTTCCTCATGTGGCTCCCTTATTCACATTTTTTCTAAAGTAACATTTTTTGCTATCCTCTTTGCCTCTTTGTCTCAATCAAACTTATGAGTGTTTGATTAGAATCATCTACAGGCTGTGATATTTCTGCATGATATCTCACAGCAGTATAGGGCCAATATGTCTCCAGGGCCTCAGAGGTTTGATAGTGTTAAGGCTACTATGAGTAAAAGGAACTTGCCACTATAATAATCCCAATTTCATAACAGTTTAGGCAACTTGTCTTATTAATGTTCCTTTCAGTCATAATCAAAATGTAAAACTACAGCACTATTTAAAAGGTGCCCACGGTTTCATACTGGGTTCACATTTGTCATGGAGAGAACATGTTTTTATTTCATATGCAACAAATGCTATTTGAGTACCTACTATGTGCCTGACAGTCTGCTTAAAATTATGAAACAAAAGTAATGGGAACAATAATTACACCGGTTGAGGCCCTATGACATGCCAGTTACAGGGCTACATGCATAATGAATGGAATCCTCACAGCAACGAGAAGTAGGTTTTCTTGTCCCCGTTTGCTGGAAGAGGAAATGAGACATGACAAAGCTAAGTAACTTGTGCCAGTTCATCATTCAACAAATATTTATTTATTTATTTTATTTTTAATTAAAACATTGTAATTGTACATATTTGTGGCCTAAAATTTGATGTTTTGACACATGTGTATATTGTGTGATGGGCAAATCAGGGTTTAGCATATCCATCACCTCATGCATTTATCATTTCTTTATGGTGAAAACATTAAAAACTCTCTTCTAGCTGTTTTGTAACATACCTTACTATTAACCATCTTCACCCTACTGTGCAATAGAACCCCCCAAATTTTTCCTCCTATCTAATTGTAACTTTCGACAAATATTTATTGATTATGTAAGTCAGATATCAGATGCTACCTTCCTCTCTCTGGAGATCTAGGTAAGGTGAACCACTCAAGTATGAACTACTCAATTATGCAGCTTTTTAAATCCTGGTGCCTTCACCAATTTTTGTGCTAATTTCCTTGGTTTTGTTTATCTCTTGGGTTTGAGCTATTTACTCACACCAAGTGTTAAACTCCACCCTTTCTAGATTTTCACAACGAAATCCCCTACCCCAAGCATTCATGGCATTTGCAGACTTTTGGAATGTTTTGAGGGGTTCTCTTGAAGGGGCTTACGTTACGTTACCTATGATCTTCCATTTGTTCATTTCTTCTCTCTCTCTGTCTTTTGCTCTCTTTCTCTTCCTTTAGGACTGTGCAGATTTTTGTCCCTTTCTTTTACAGAGCTCTTCTGCTCCTCACAATTCCTGGGTTAAACTTACATACTAAGTTCATTATGATGTTCTGCAGAACCAGCGATCTTCCATTTCACAAGCTCCATGCTGCTTAGAAGGATGGCCTAATTACACAAACAATGTAGAGGCCTAAGTTCCTAAGGTCCTAATTGAGTGTTAAGCCCTGAGAAATACTTAAATACAAATACCATCTAACCACCTATGCATTTTTTTTTTTTTTTTAGTTCGACACCCTCACTAAACAAAATACAGGGCCTAATACTGAATCTTAGGCAATAAACTGTAATTTTCAAAAATAGGAGGAGGGGGAAAATAAAATATAAAATACTGTATATTTTAATCTTTGTAAATTTATGTTTTTATGTCCATTATTGCAGAAGTTGGCAGATTTTTTTTCTGTGGGCCAAATAGTAAGTACTTTTGACTTTGTGAGCCGTACATTCTCAGCAACTGCTCACCTCTTTTTTGTATAGTGACAGCAGCCATATACAATACGTACATAAATGAGTAGGGCTGTGTTTCAATAAATCTTTAGTTTTAAACACTGAGATTTAATTTTACATAATTTTCACATCATAAAATATAATTCTTTTGATGTTTTTCAAGTATTAAAAAATATAAAAAACCTTTCTTTGCTTCATAGAAAAACTGACAAGGGCTGTAGTTTGCCAACCACAACATCAGGATACTTTTTGTAGTTAGGACAGAAACACCACTGTTGTCACATTCTGCTGCCCTGCCCTAGCTAAATCTCAAAGAGTTCATGTACCTTCTAGAAGAAAATTATATTCCTCTCACTAAGTACAACAAAGCCCATTATTTCTAACTTCTTTTCATCTCAAAAATGCAGGACAATCTGGCTGGGTGCAGTGGCTCACACCTGTAATCCCGGCACTTTGGGAGGCCAAGGTGGTTGGATCACCAGAGGTCAGGAGTTCAAGACCAGCCTGGCAACACGGTGAAACCTCATCTCTACTAAAAATACAAAATTAGCCAGGTGTGGTGGCGCATGCGTGTAGTCCTAGCTACTTGGGAGGCTGAGGCAGGAGAATTGCTTGAACCTGGGAGGCGGAGGTTGCAGTGAACGGAGATCACACCATTGCACTACAGCCTGGGCAACAAGAGCAAAACTCCCTCTCAAAAAAATACAAAACAAACCAACAAATGCAATATAATCGGTTTTCTGAGGGAATTGATTTTGGAGTAATGGTCTAATTAGGATGTACTCTTCTTTGGGCCAGTGTCTCAAACCTTAAAATTGTCAGAATTGTTTTAATATGCTGATGTCAACTGTCACTCTTCAAGAGGGTGATACAGTAGCAAGTGGTACCTAACTTACTAATACTAGCCACAGAAGTCTTGAGGCATCTCAAGGAACTAATACAGTAAGTCCTCACTTAACATTGTCAATAGGCTCCTGGAAACTGCAACTTTGTGTGAAATGATGTATAAGAAAACTAATTTTACCATAGGCTAATTGATATAAACAAGAGTTAAGTTCCTAGGCATACTTCTGGTCACAAAAACATTACCAAACTTCTAAATAAAGACTAAAAACACATCTAATCTTAAACATGAAAATTAATGTGAGCTATATGTACATTTAAGAAGGATAAATAAAAAGTAAGACATTTACGCAATTTTTTATGACTCAGTGAGTGACAACAGTTGTAGTCATGGTGAGTTAAATCAGGGAATAAATTTTTTCTAAGTGAAAATTGTCGCCGGGCGCGGTGGCTCAAGCCTGTAATCCCAGCACTTTGGGAGGCCGAGACGGGTGGATCACGAGGTCAGGAGATCGAGACCATCCTGGCTAACACGGTGAAACCCCGTCTCCACTAAGAACTACAAAAAAACACTAGCCGGGCGAGGTGGCGGCGCCTGTAGTCCCAGCTACCTGGGAGGCTGAGGCAGGAGAATGGCGTGAACCCGGGAGGCGGAGCTTGCAGTGAGCTGAGATCCGGCCACAGCACTCCAGCCTGGGCAACACAGCGAGACTCCGTCTCAAAAAAAAAAAAAAAAGAAAGAAAATTGTCAGGAGCACTTCCAAGCACCACACATTCAAAAACAAACAATAACAAACGTAGTGGACTTGCTGAGCACTTCATTCTGCATTGCTTATTATCATTCGTATGATTAGCATAGACTTTACACATTTTTATTTTATAATAATTTGTATTCATTCACTCATTCCTTTTCCAGCTCTCTTATTCTAGTTCAGGGTCGAGGGTGGCCCAGAACAACCCGGTAGCTCAGGGCACGAGGCAGGCACCGCATTGGACAGGTGCGCACTCAAACCCACACCCACACTCAGTCAGACTGAGACCATTTAGGCACGCCAGTCACCTACTGTGCACGTCGCTGGAAGGTGGGAAGAAATGGAGTATCCAGAGAAAACCCATGCAGATGTGAGGAGAACATGCAAGTGCCACACAGATGGTGGCCCCAGCCTGGGATTGATTTGCTTATTTCTCATCAATGTGAAACAAAACTGCATTATTTGAGGATCTGCTATATTCTCAAATCCAGATGCCTGCTACTCAAATGGTCCGTGGACCAGAGACATCAATGTCACCTGAGAATCTGTTAAAAATAAAGACTCTCAGTCCACAGGACAGATAGACCCACTGAGTCAGAATCTTCATTCTAATATGATCCCAAGGTGTTTTGAATGCACGTTCCATTTTAAAAACAACACTGTAGAGCACAGTTTTACAAACAATGCTGTCATTTAAGCTGAAAGGAAAACACATATCCAGAAGCTAAAATTAATCCTAACATGAATTACTAGAAATTTTGGTTACTATGAAAGTAAAACCCACTTCCCCGGGTTAAAGTTGAGTGACTCAATCTAGTTACCTACATGTTTTACTTCTTTCTGTCTCATTACATTCAGATGTTTGCTTTTATTGATGTTTTGTTTTGGGGGGTTGGTGAAGCAGGAGAGAGACAAGATAATTGAAAAATAAACTTACGAAAGATATAGCCGTTGACTTTGTGTTCTGAATGTCTCCAGAACCTTAAAGAAACTTCATCATTTGGAGCCAGAAATGTAAACCAGAAGAAAAGCCTTTGTTTTTATTTTGATTCTTAATGGAAACTCAACTTTTTGGCATCATCATCTTTTAATATTTCTATGATTCATTTGAGGAGCATCTGAATCTTTGTTATTAGTGACATGTATATGTTGTCAGGAAACACTGGAGCCTGAATCTTTGTGATTGTTTTTAGTACTTTGCATGAATATGATGATTTCCCATGTAAAGGCTGTAGCATGTGTTCTTCGCCACAAGTTTGCACATTGAGGTAGGAGTAATGGCTACATTTGCTGTTTACTGAAGTAGATTTCTAAGGGCCTTGCATAAAATTTACAACACGAGCTCTGCCTTCCAGACGTGTGTTTGTTTAAAACTCCCATGATCCATGGCCAGATAGTTTTCTTATATTTGTAAGCGCTTATTATGAATAACAGCTGTGGAGTTGTTCTGTCCATCACTATTGGCAGATACTGTTTGGAAACCAAATGAGATTCTTAAATGGGTTCATATAAATTCTTATTGTCTACCGCCAGTTCAAATGGCTCAGGAACTTCTCTATTATTATTCTCAGGCCCCTCCTTTGTTGTTACCTTCATTAAATTGTACCATCTGATAAGAAATATGTTCCTTATTTTATTCTCCAGTTACAACTCTGATCTGTTGTTCTCTCTGTCACCTCCGAAAGAGTAATGTAATTTTAAAAGGTGGACATGAGGCTCCATTGAAAATAACATTTACATTGTCTCTATATGCAAAAATCTTTCCAACTTCCAATTTGCTGGTCCCTTGTATAAAACAGTTGAGGACATAAAATTAAAAAGTCATAAGACTCCCAGTGGACCGGATCCTCATTCTCCTCAGGGAAAGCCAGTCCAGGTATTCTGCCTTCAAGAGATGCCTGGGCCATGGAGCGGAACAAGCATCGGGATCGCATATGTAGTTCACATGAATGGATACACATAATAAACATATTTCTGCACTCACTGCACACTCACTGGCAGTGAGAAGACCCTAACTTTAGCGATAACTCTTTTATGCAACTCTAGTGCAATCATAGCCTGTGAACAGTTGATTATAGCTGCAGTCGATTGCAGAATACTAAAGTGAGGCTTGTTCTGTAGCACAATGCCTGGTCCACAGGAACAACTGATTAATTGTTCGTTAAATGAATGGTCAGTTGTGTAAAATTCTATAAAAGGCTCAGCAAAATCATAGAAACGTGTACTTTGGCTTTGTGAAACAAAGATGATGGTAGCCATGGTTATAACCAGGGCAGAAGTGACTGTGGGTTGAGGAGTGCCTGGTGGTCAGGCAGTGAGGAAGGCCCGTGTGGTGGTCAGGTCTGTAAGTAGCTTGACTAAAGAAGACTTAGTGGACTGGGCGCAGTGTAATCCCAGCACTTTGGGAGGCTGAGGCTGGTGAATCACGAGGTCAGGAGTTCAAGATCAGCTGGCCAACATGGTGAAACCCCGTCTCTACTAAAAATACAAAAACTTAGCTGGGCATAGTGGCGGGCGCCTGTAATCCCAGCTACTCGAGAGACTGAGGCAGGAGAATCGCTTGAACCCGGGAGGTGGAGGTTGCAGTGAGCCGAGATGGGGCCACTGAACTCCAGCCCTGGTGACAGAGAAGGACTCCATCTCAAAAAACAAAAAAGAAAGACTTTTCTTTCTAGTTGTGCGGTGAGAGGAGGTGACAAGGAAATGCTTTCAGTTTAGTTTAGTTTTGGGGTTTTTGTGTGTGTGTTTGCTTTTCTTTGTTTCTTAAGTTGGAAGAAATATAAGGATAGTTATAGGCTGAAGGGAAAGAGCAAAGGAGGAGAAAAGCAGGGTGGAAATGTTAGATACTGCGGGGAGGGAAGTATTACCTGAGCAGGACTTAGGAGGGGCCAAAGCAGTTAAGATCCACGGCACAGGTGGAGACATTGACCAGGGGGACATTCCGCAAATATTCTTTTTTCTT
>NW_012123709.1:5911637-5918600 GCF_000951035.1 Colobus angolensis palliatus
ACAGATTTGAGTCAAAAAGAAAGTTCCCACTCTGAAAGTATCATAGATCAAATAAAGGGCTGAATCAGGAATCAAAAGACCTGGGTTCTAATTTCAGCAGAAATATATATGCCTCCGGGTCTATAGAAATAATTTGCCTTTATGAATTATACACATTTATAAAATATTTAAGAAGTATAATCAAGAACATGTGTTGACTAAGTATGAGTAGAAAAGGAAAGGAAAGAATCAAAAATGACCCTTAGGTTTCTAATTTTGAATAACTGAGTGGATGGTAGAAATACTAGAGAGAAAATAATTATACCAGATTATTAGAATCGATTGAAATAACGTTTACATTCAACCTATATTCAATCTATGTGTAAGCTAAACACATTCTAAAAAGACATTAATGTTAAGAAGCTGATAAATAATGTTCCCTGTAAATATGGAATTTATAGAATAACTATAATTAGCTAAAATGGGGAGCCAAACTATAGTACAGTCTTACAGCTTGTGAGTTAAATGGAAGAAAAATGAAATAATTTTACTGTTAACTTAGGAGAGGTGGCAGAAATAGATATACAGGATTTTTAACAATTAAATTTTCCTATATTCTTATTTATCCTGAGGTGCCATTGGTCTTGTTATTTAACTTACCCATTATTTCTTCTGAAACAATTGCATTATAGTAATTGTAGATAAATATAACCCTGGAGTACTATAGATCACTGAAATGTTGGTTGCTTTAAGCAAAAAGAAGTATCAAATCAAGTCAGTTTCTAGACTGCTGTTCTCCTGGGCACTGGTTCATCGTTCAGAGCTGTCAAATGGTCTTGTCACTCCCAAGCGTCTGACACGCAGAACTAATTGTTTGCAGCCCAGGGCATTGCATGTCCCACTTTTAAAGGCATCAAGGCAAGCATTTTCTGAATTATCTGATCACTCTAGTTCTTCTATATTAATGGCATAATAATTGTGTTTTAAATTCCATTGTTTTATATTAGTAATTTTCACTCACCTGCTGGGGTTTAATCAAGTACTCACTCTACCCACAGATAATTCAAATTATTTCAGACCATCTGTCTTAGTGAGTTTGAGTACATTTTTAAGTTGCCCACATTTCAGATTACTTTCTTTAAAGATCTTAAAACGCATCTTGATCCTTGGTCCAAATCTTTCACAAGTCTAGATACATGAAGCCTTTCCAAATTTCCCATGCTATCACCAACCAGGCCACCTTAAAAATCGTAGAAAACTCATCTGAATGACTCCTTTGTCACTGCTTCTGCTGCCTAGTATTGTTTACAATTTTATATTGTTTTCTCTTTCTAACTGGATTGAAGAACTCTGAAAGCAGAAACTCTTTTATATTTTTTTACATTCCCTGTGCATGGATAATGCTCTGTATATTTAAAAAAGATCAAATATATACTGATGATAAAGTATGATAGCATTGTGATTGAGAAAGGCCTCGGAAGGTAAGCTGCCTGGCTTTAAATCTGCTGCTTAGGATTTTGCTTATTTTTGCTGCTTAGGAGCTACAAGACTTCAGACAATTTCTGTAACCTCCCTGCTCCTCAATTTCCTCATCTGTTAAACAGGAATAATATTGTACCTATTCATAGGATTGTTAGAGGAATAAATGAGTTAATATACATCAAGCATTTAGATCAAATACTTGCCATATAGAAAGCACCATGTAAGTGCTTGCTTGATGGCAATAATGAGCTCTATTTGGCACTTTAGAGGTTAATTTATTCAATAAATGTGACACTGTTATATGTAATATATATTAACCAGTGTTTCTTCCAGAAAAAGAATCAGGAGTGTCACCCCCACTTTGATTTTTCTAGAGTCAATTACAATTGTCCCAAGACATTTATGAATAGACTAACCTTAATAGTAGGACATCAGGACAGCCTGATTAGCTGCTTGGTGATATGTTGGGTGATAAGGTCATGGTAGTTATTCACCAAATGAATACTATTTTAAATAAGAAGCCTAAAGAATTTTAGAGGTTCCATCCATGAATAATGTACAGACTAAGCCAATGCACAGACACAATGATAATAAACGTTGTAAAATTTTTCAAGTTCACCTTTAGTAGTACCATTACTGCTACTTCTGCAGATCAACATGATTATTCTAGGAAAGAGAGGAAAATGGAGAGAGAAGAGAAGGACAGAAAATATATAGGGCAAAAATGTTTAAAAGAACTATTTGAGATCATGTTGAAATAATGCAAAGATTAAAACATATCAGTTTTCTTCTCCCTCTCCTCATAACATCCAAAGTAAAAGATAGTGTTTAGAGGTATAACTATGCTAGTATTTATAAGAAGGAGAGAAAAGGAGGAAATAAGGAGGTGAGAAAATGAAATACTGAAACAAAACATGGAATGCAATACCCATAACATTTAGCAAAGAAATAGTCTTGACAGTTTTAGGTTTTGATATCACGTTTTTAAAATACATTCTGTGGTCAAATATACTTTTAAGAACTGCAAATGAAAGTTTATTTCAGTGAGAACTTTTAAAATTCTTCCTCATAAGCTTACTTTGCTTTATCTGTCATAAAAGTAATCTTACATTCAAGTAATATTATATTGAAGTAATACATATTCAATGAGTAAAACTTTGAATAAAGTGCTCATGCATGTGACACACACAGAAACTATAAGTCCATTACATTTATCTAAGCTTTATATACCATTTTGGTGGTCGCCTTTCGGCATTTTGGGCTTCTGTTTATTTGGGTATGCAACTATGGAATATTACAAAAATGCTATTGCAGAGGGGATTTAAATGTTTCATATACTATTTGTTTTTAAAACATTCTTTATTTTTAAAAATGAAGCTATTTAAGAGAAGCATTTTTTATGCCTCAAAACAATGTAGATAGATGGAGAGAGAAGTGGATGGATATACAGATAGAAATATCTCCAGCCATCCTTTTCACAGTGCATAAATAAAATTATTCTTTGATGGCTGGCTAAGGTTACTACCCCAGAACCTGAAGCTGTTTTCACCTCTGTGTGTTCCAGTGAAGTCAATAATTGTCCATTACATGCCCAAAACTGGATTCCAGCAAAGGGAGAAATGGCAGAAGAATTTTGACAAACTGAAGGGATCTGCCCCACATAGACAGGAACAGAGAACATTTGTTTTCTGAGCAAGTGTATTGTGAGCCTTCCAGAAGAGGCTGCCAGCTTGAAGAATGCAGCTAGAGCTAGCTCCCCAGAATGTTTGTACTGTTTGTATCAGCTAACCAGCTCCCAAGCAGTGTTTTCATATTCTAAATCCTCTAATGAAGAATAATTGTCGATCATTGTTCTTCCCAAATTCTAGGACAGTTGCTTCACATGTAAAGGAAGTTCAGTTAAAGGACACTATAAAAGTAAAAAACGAAACTCTGTTAAGTGCCAAACATGAAAGATAGCATGTCTATGCTCTGAAATCTAAAATAAGTAACCTGGAAATGTATGTATGCACACAAAAGACTAGAAAGAAATTCATCATAATGTAAAAAGAGGTTCTCTCTAGATGGTGGGATTATAAATGACTTTGGTTTTCTTCTTTATACATTTCTGTTTATTACAGAAAGAACATATTGCAGAAAAACAGAGTATGTATTTTAATCAATAATCTACAGAAGAAAAGAAATGAAGATATAATTAATCATAAGGTTAGTGTTATTTACCTATACTTAGAAATCAATAAAAATCTTTGCCTCAGAATCCTTAAAATTCAAAGATCATACCAAGAAAAAAATGGAAGAGACGAACCAAAATTGACTTAAAAACAGCATGCAGTGATTATGAAGAAAGCCTTTTTTTAGTGCTTAAAAAACTGTAAATCATTTTAGTCAGGTCTTAGCTAAGCCAATAACTCAATTCCTGAAGCTCTTGGATTATTAGTATTGTACACCTAGGCCAGATTAAGACTTGTGAAAATTTTCCATTTATTGCCACTTATTTGAAATAAATTGACTTGGATTTTTGAGAGAAGAGAGACAGAGAGAAAACGCCTCCTAAGAGGTAAAAAGTTATCTAACAAAAGATAGCTTTTCCATAAAATACTATGCATTTACTGGAAGTAACAGAATGTAATGCTTTTTGGAAAATGGTCCCCAAAATAAGAAAAAATTAAAATAAAGATGCCAGGTGTGGTGGCTCATACCTGTAATCCCAGCACTTTGGGAGGCCGAGGCGGGCGGATCACGAGGTCAAGAGATCAACACCATTCTGGCCAACATGGTGAAGCCTCGTCTCTACTAAAAATACAGAAATTAGCTGGGCGTGGTGGCGTGCACCTATAGTCCCAGCTACTCGGGAGTGTGAAGCAGGAGAATTGCTTGAATCCGGGAGGCAGAGGTTGCAGTAAGCCGAGATCATACGACTGCACTCCAGCCTGCCAATACAGCGAGACTCAGTCTCAAAAAAAAGAAAAAAAAAAAAATTAAAATTAAGAATCCTAAAAAAATTCTAACTGGAAAAATCATTAGGCAATTAACAGTTTAATAAAATCAAACTGTTAATATTTCTATCTGTATATCCATGTATTTCTCTCTATCTGCATTGTCTTGAGACACAAAAAAATGCTTCTCCTAAATAGCTTTATTTTTTAAAATAAAGATCTTTAAAAACAAATATATCATTAATATAATAGATTTCAGTCTTTCTGAATAGTTCATGCTTTTTAAAACAGAATCTTGTAAACTGCATACAGTAAGTAATTTTCAACTGCATTAATTCTCCTAGAGTTATCAGTGTATGGCAGCTTTTCTTTTTTATATTGTTTCCTTGTTGCTGTTGTCTTTAGTTTTCTTGATCCAATCTATATCAAATTTAAGTTAAATTTGTTCTGCAGTGGTTCTCAAAGAGAGCCTTCTTCAGGGAAGAATGAAGGTAAAACCAAATCAGATTCTTCTTGTATTGCTGTGATCAAATTTATCTTCTGACCCAATATATTTTAAGTCTAATTGTTTAAAGTTCAATTTAGATAGTTTAGCAAGCCATGAATTAACCCTGAATGCCTCGATTTTGAATTTTCATTTGTACCCTTCATGTTGCCTGTGAAATGCCTTAGCACGAAAAAAGGCCAAAGCTCACCCCAGCAAGGGGAAGACAGCTAGGTTAGAAGATTCAATTTGGAAGTCTTAGCCCAGTGGGTAAGTAAGGTCCCCAAAGGTGATGTGGGAGATGATAAAAATGTTCTACTGTTGGACAGAAGAGTCTGCCCAGCCTCTGCTCTCCCCACACTCAGAAATCAGAATTTCCTGCACTTTTTTTTGAGACAGGGTCGCACTTTGTCCCTTAGGCTGGAGTGCAGTGGAGCAATCACAGCTGACTGCAGCCTCCAACTCCCAGGCTCAAGCAATTCTCCCACCTCAGCCTCCCAAGAAGCTGGGACTACAGAGTGAGCCGCCATGCCCAGCTAACTGCTTTATTTTTTGTAGAGCTGGGCTCTTGTTATGTTACCCAGGCTTTTGTTGAACTCCTAGGCTCAGGCAGTTTCCCCGCCTCAGCCTCCCAAAGAGCTGGGATTATGGGTGTGAGCCACTGAACCTGGCCTCCTGTACTCTTTGAGGGATTTTCATAACATATATTATGGCAGGAATTAAAGATGGTGTCTACAAGCCGTTGTTCTACTAATTCTCGCAAAGAACACATTTTCTTTGAGAAACCAAGAAAAACCGGATGATTATAAAGTCGCTATGAAAGGCTGACTGGAGTCTGTCCTGAGGGCTATGCAGCATTTGCTTCATGTCCACCCCAGCAGTGCTTTCATGTGTGCTTAGTCCTCTACATTCATGCCTGGAGTCCAGCTCCCACGTCCGTAAGAGACTGCCAGCCCTAAAGACCTGAGGACGTCATGGAGGCAAGCTGCGCAGATAAGTACCTCACACTGTGAGCCAGGACACTGTGGTCCCGCCCTCTCCTGTGGAGGGACAGCCAGCTGGAAAGTGGTCATATCCAGCAAGCACTACATGGTCATCCGTCCTGCTTTCCCTCCTGGTTTCAAACAGATTTGGGGCATCTCTGTGTGGGTCCTAGTCTCTCTAAACCCACACTAGCGCTTCAGTAAAACTGTTGTACCTTTATAACACTTTTTAAATGCAGAGTTTTCAGGGATTTTTTTTTTCTTTCAGTAGTGCATGTATTGAAATAGCCGTTTAGCTTTGCCCAGTAATAAATAACTCTGTAAAAAAGAAACACTTAAGATGGATATTCTGTAAACTCCAGAATTATTGTGAAATCGCATTTTTATCTCCTATTTTTAGAGCCTGTTTGATTTATCCCAGCTTGGCATATTAGAATAGACATGGGGTATACAAACAGCCTGATAGTTAAAATTTTGTCTGCATATGAATCTCCTCTGGCTTCCTTCTCTGCCAGGAAAATTTTTCCTGTTGTCAGTCAACTGATCCTAATATCTTCTTAGAACAGAGCAAACATTTTAAAGTGCAGAGTAAAAGTCCTCCCCCAGCCCTAGGGAGAAAACTTTTTTTTTTCCTTGAGCTGTTGATGTCTTTAAGAGAAATGACTTTAGTTGGTTCAGTCAGATAATAGAGGACACAGTTAACTCCATATAAGGAAAATGTTGGAATGCCAGTACCGCTGATTTCAAGTAAGGTTTATATGGGTAACATTGTTTAAGAAGATAATCTGAGTCATAAATTGCATAACAGGTAACTCCTTCTTAAGCAACAGCAAAAGAGTAGTTTTGTAGTTTTAAACTTTGCTTTGAAAAAATCCTATATTAATAAACATTTTGAAATATGCTGTCTACTTAGGTAGGAATGTGGACCTGACCGTGGACTATATTGCTTTTAATTAACTGCTGTTTCCAATTCTTTTTATTTTTTTTATTTTATTTTATTTTATTTTATTTTATTTTATTTTATTTTATTTTTTGAGGCGGAGTCTTGCTCTGTCACCCGGGCTGGAGTGCGGTGGCCGGATCTCAGCTCACTGCAAGC
>NW_012123709.1:5918662-5925460 GCF_000951035.1 Colobus angolensis palliatus
TATTTTTAGTAGAGACAGGGTTTCACCGTGTTAGCCAGGATGGTCTCGATCTCCTGACCTCGTGATCCGCCCATCTCGGCCTCCCAAAGTGGTGGGATTACAGGCTTGAGCCACCGCGCCCGGCCTCCAATTCTTTTTAGAGTTTCAGGCAGAATTAGTTATTCTGAGCCTAAAAAATAAAATGAAGACACAGATTTCTCTCCAACCCTATTAAAGGGTCTTCTTTTAAGGCAGACAAAACAAGTCTTCTTAAGACAGCCTTATGGTAATTGATCCAGAGTCATTTAGTTTGTTTCAACAATTATTCCAGCACACTTTTATTTTAACTATTGGCTAAACATATATTGTTAACATGATAGAAAACAGTCATCAAGGGGAGTACTTACAATCCAGAACACAGTAGTGATGGTCACAGAAAGATTTTTTTTAAAAATCAAAACTAAGATAGAATGTCTGTAAAACTCTTCACTGATCTTATAATTTAGAAAAATGGAGTATATGTGAGAGATGACTCATGGGCTGGATAGGAAAGTTGTGGACACTGGGCAGACATAGGGAAAGAATCTCAGGGAAGAGGAATATTGGGTAAAAAAAAAAAATCCCTTTGAACTTTTTAAAGTTACTATCAATTAGGGTTCAAATGAACAAAATATTTTGGATCGATTTACATAAAGGCATTGAAAGGTCTCCACAATTAGACTATAGAATTACCTTATTTCAGAAGTAATCAAGGTAATATTTTACTTGAAAGGTGTTTGGGCAGTAATAGCTTTTATTAGTCAGGGTTCTCCTGAGAAACAGAACCAATGGGATATGTAGATAGAGATACAAATATATTTATACATACATACAGATACAGAGACAGAGACAGCTCGTATGATTTTGGAGGCTGGAAAGTCTGAAATCTGTAGGGCAGGCTAAGAGGCTGGAAATTCAGGTAAGAGTTGATATTGCAGTCTGGAATCTAAAATCTGCGGTGCAGGCCAGCCGGTGGGAAACTCAGGCAGAGTTTCCATGCTGCAGTTTCAAGGCAGAGCTGGAGTTTCAAGCAAGGCATGCTGCCATTTCAAGGCAGAGTTGCTCCTTCCTCGGGAAACTTCATTCTTTCTCTGAAGGCCAACTAATTGGATGAGGCCCACTCACATTATAGAGGGTAATCTGCTCTACTCAAAGTCTACTGATTGTAATTGCTAATCATACCTAAAAACGTCAACACAATCAACACATCACATTAACATCTAGACTTGTATTTGACCAAACAACTGAGCGCCGTAGCCTAGCCAAGTTGATACATAATATTAACTATCACACGTAAAATTAACCATCATAATACCTTTAGAGACTACCCTCACTTTTGTACCTTTTTGTTTTTCATCGTGTCTGGAAAGAATAAGTTCCTGAAAATAATTGTATTAAGTAGAATGTCAAATCTTACATGTATTCCTGAGATTTTGTCACTTAGTGTGTGCCTGCGTGTTAAAGTTTGTGCCATATGCTCAATATTATTGGTATGTGTTTCTAAATTACACTTTTAAGGCAAGTATATGCTGCCACAACATTTTTCCTGCAACTTTCCAAAGAAATATAATCTGCACATTTCAAACACTATAATTGAATCTACCTCGAATGATAACATTTAATAAAACTTCACTTCAGATTCTGAATCATATAGCTGGTATCTCAGAGGAGGAAGGCCTGAAACATAAAAGAAATGAATGATCTATTAGTATATGTGACTTCAGTAATATAGTCATTGTTCTTTTGCCCTTGAACACTATCAGGATTCAAAAATACATATGAAAAATTCCATCCAAGTCATTTGCATTGATTTTCAAAAATGACTACTTACAAGTTTTAATCACTTTGTTTTTGTTTCCTTTTTTTTTTTTTTAGGCAGGATCTAGCTCTGTCACTGAGGCTGGCATGCAGTAGCATAATCGTGACTCACTGCAGCCTCAAATTCCTAGGCTCACGCAGTCCTCCCACTTCAGCCTCTCTAGTAGCTGGGACTACTGGCATGTGCCACCACACTAATTTTTTTTTATATTTTGTAAAGATGAGTGTCTCACTATGTTGCCAGGGCTGGTCTTGAACTCCTAAGCTCAAGCAATCCTTCCACCTTGACCTCCCGAAGTGCTGGAATTACAGGCGTGAGCCACTGCACCCGGCCTTCATTTTATTTTTTGTTTTCCAAAGTGAGTCATTCCATTGGTTGAGTGACTGGTTGCTTGGTTTTTCAACTCAAATTAAATACTTTATGTATCCAGACAAGAAAAAAAACCTGTAAATGTAAATGGGAATTTAAAGAATGATTTTGAAAAATGATTCCAAACTTTAATTGGTTTTATTGAAAGTAACATATCTTAATAAGTATAAACAATTTCACTAGCTTCTATAAAATAATATGATTTTCCCTCTCCAATATTTGCCTTTTGGTTGAAACTGGATGATAAATAGCATATAAAGAAAAGTCATCAAGAGCAATCATAATATAGACATTTAAATAAGCCAGACTATCTAATTTGTAATTTAAGAAATGGAGATAAGTAGTTTAATAAAAATGGTATCACAATATCAGAATAATAGGTTTAAATCATTTAAATAATTAATAAAATTTATAATAGCAGCAATTTAAATGTCTATTTAACTTTTGGTAGCATATATTAAAACCTCATTTATAGGTATTCAGTCTTATATCTCTATTGTACTCAAAGCCCTAAAAATAGCAGCGTTCTCTTTCTTTGCTAAGTTTGTAAATAGTTGTTGTACTTGAAAACATATACAAAGAAATTTCTACCTATATCCTTAAGAATTATTTCATTTTTTTCATACTTTGACATTATTTTTTCTTTTTTAGCAATTTGGTTTCTATGGCTGCTATACAAAATTATGAAAACCAAATAGCTTAAAACAACAAATATTTATTATCTTATAATTCTGTGGGTCAGAAGTCTGAAATGAGTCTCACTAAGCTAAAATCAAGGTGTAGGCAGGCCTACATGCCTCCAGGAGGTTTTAGACAGGAATCCATATTCCTGCCTTTTCAAGTTTAAAAACCACCCACATTCCTTGGCTAAGGGTCCCATTTCTCCATCTTCAGCTAGCAACATCAGGCCAAGTCCTTCTCACATTGCTATCCTCCTGGTTCTTTCTCTTCTGCCTCCCTCCTGTACTTATAAGGACTCATGTGATTAGATTGGTCTGACCTGGACAATCAAGATAATCTCCCCATCCCAAAGCCAATTGATTAGCAACCTTAATTCCTATTTGCCATGTGCCCTAATATAGTAACAAGTTCCAGAGTTTAGGACATGGACATCTTTGTTGGGGGTTATTATTCTGCCTTTTAAATTAGTTATTCTGCCCTGTAAATTAATAATTTTTGAAGCTGGGTGATAGGTAGATAAGCATTCCTTGTACTAGTCTATCAACTTTTATAAATTTTAACTCTTCCAAAATAAAAAGGTAAAACATAAATAAATTTAGGGTTCTATATCACCCAAAGAGTTGTGTCTAAAAGAAAAAATGTAATATTCCAACTTCAATTATGACCTTATTAGTATTCAACATCTTAAGAAATTTTCACATTTATTTCTAGTAAGCTCTCTGAAAAGTGATAAATAATACAACAATTTTAAAACTTAGAAGTGTGAAACATAAGCATACATTTTGCCTCCAACAAAAAGTCCTTCCTCAGATATTATCATGTAGCTGATAACCCCACAAGTTAAATTGTTTAAAAACCAACTTTTTCAAACACTCATTCATAGAACTTTTAGGTTTGGAAAGCTCCATATCATGTGATCCAAGTACTCTCTACACACGACTTTCCTGCCAAAGGATATCCACACTCTTACTGAACTTCTCTTGGAGTGGGGAATAGGGGTCAGGCCTTCTGAGGTAATTTCAACTTTGGATAGTTCTATGACTGTTAAGATGTTATTCCACCTATATGGCTTTGGCGAATGAGTGTAGTACTACATCTGCATGACAGCCTACAAAATATTTGGAAATAGCTCATATGTCACCCTGAAGCTAAATAATCCGTCTAAACATTGGTGGCAACCTGAAATTCATGAAAAATGAAGACTGTGTCTCCAGCAGAATGACTATGGGATGTTCTCTTAGAGATAAATTTGTCAAATCAAGGGAAAATTCCTCAACATGTTCATTTACCTGATAAATTGAATCACAGTACATTGGGGAAATCTAGAAATTTTACCCATGATTCTCCAGAATCCAGTCCCACAGATTTTTCTGAGATTCTCATCATCCATAGAAAGGATATTTTAAATGGGTGATGAGTGAGTGCTTTTGTCCTGTGTTAATCCTAAATATAACTGTACATGTGTGAGTTACGAGCATAGACAACGGGACTAGGAGTTTGAGCACAGCTGACTGAGTGGCTTTCCACATTCACTGATGACCAGCTGAATCTCTTTCAGTTCAGTGAGAACCAGGTAATCTCTGCCTCTGGAACTTGAAACTAAAGTTAATCCCTTTCCACAGATCAGCATAATTTACCATCAATTTTACTTGGAAAAAATTATTTAAATTTAAAACTGAACAAATGCAGGTCCTACTTTTCACTTTTCTAGTACCCAGTTTGACCAGATTTGCTGAGTAGCTAAAAAAAAAAAAAAAACTGAACAGGAGACTATGGCCTTATAAATTTTAAAGCTTTTAAAGCTTATTTAACACATTTTATTATCTCAGAAAAAAACCTTGGTTCTAAAAAGACCTGTAGAGAGCCAGAGCCATGTCATATGCCATTAGGTTTCATTAGACAATAAGCATGGATTCTAGACAAAGTTAACACAGGTATGAATTGAGTGGGGGAAAAGTTGTGGGGACCCCACTGATAGGTAGGGAGACTCATCTCATCATCTTATGACATAGCTAACTGCCTCAACTTCCACCAGTCAGGGTCTCATTCTGTTCAGCTGATTGAAAATGTAAACCAATAAAGTCCCTGGTTAAGACATTTTGTCCTCAGAGCTATTCAGTGATTTTTCTGAATTGAGATCCTTCCTCTTTAATGGCGTGTTGTAAACTTTTACTGAGTCAGGGCACAGTGCCTCCTGGTAGATTTTCATTTATTCCCTTTTCAGAGAGGTTCACCTTCTGTGCCCCCAAATCTTAGACTTACTAGGCCACTTGACAGTTTACTTGAATCATACACAACCCATATGCCTGACCAGTTATTAGTTTCTGTTCCTCAGGACAGTTTTCTCATAAGGAATCGGTGGCCTTTAGAGCTAACTGTCATGCTGCAGCCTCTCACCACACTATGGTACTTTTTACCACTTCATGCAAATATCTACCAGGAGCGTTTTCAGATTATGTGCAGCTTCCATTAATTTTTGCTTCTGTGGACAGGAATTGGTTATTGGCCAAGAAACAAACTCAACATAGACCTCTCTGGTCATGCTATCCCTATTAATGTTTATACAAAAAAGAGTCTGATTACTGACACTAGAGTTGGCACTGCTTGAGACAATCTCTTAGCAGAGCAGTTAACTTTTCAATAGTTTGTGTTCTGGCTCTATTCCTCTCTTCTTTTGAACTGGCTTCTAAATAATCTTATAAGTTTTTTTTTTTTTGAGATGGAGTCTCACTCTGTTGCCCAGGCTGGCATGCAGTAGCACAATTTCGGCTCACTGCAACCTCCACCTCCCAGGTTCAAGTGATTCTCCTGCCTGAGCCTCCCGAGTAGCTGGAATTATAGGCATGCACCACCATGCCCAACTAATTTTTGTATTTTTAGTAGAGACAGGGTTTCACCATGTTGGCTAGGCTGGTCTCGAACTCCTGACCTCAAGTGATCCACCCACCTCAGCCTCCCAAAGTGCTGGGATTACAGACGTGAGCCACTGCGCCCAGCCTAAATCCTATAAACTTAAGAGTAGCCTGAATAATCAACTCCCCCCCCGCAGCTAATCTACCAAAAGAAAGGACTATACATCAAACGTTCCCAAAACCCAAGTTAGCATATTTGTTAGGTGTCTGAATATTTTAATGGGTTTAAAAACAACCAGCCAACCAGCAAGTTCGCTGATTTAGTTAAACTGGTATAAATGTCACAGGTTATTTTGGCAGATATTCAAGCAGTAGAATTATTAAAGATAGACATTCCATGAGTGCCTTATTAAGACTGTGTTTTGCTTAAGGTGGGTACCTGGTTTTTTGTTTTTTTTTTTTGAGACAGAGTCTCATTCTGTCACCCAGGCTGGAGTGCAGTGGTGCGATCTCGGCTCACTGCAACCTCCACCTCAGCCTCCTGAGTAGCTGGTATTACAGGCATGGACCACCACACCCAGTTAATTTTGTATTTTTAGTAGAGACGTGGCTTCAGCATGTTGGCCGGGCTGGTCTCGAACTCGTGGGCTCAAGTGATCCACCCACCTTGGCCTCCCAAAGTGTTGGGATCACAGGCGTGAGCCACCGTGCCTGGCCTAGTGGCCTGGCCTTTATAATTTTTTCCAAGCTAAAAGCATATCAAATGTGCTATAAGAAATAAGACGTCAGGACTTCTATTTTGCATCTATTCACTATTCATCTGATTAAATGACTTCAGATATTATTTCAGAAAACCCTGCCCTTTCCAGTGGGTACAGTTTCAGCTCACTCAGTGGGCAGGTTGGCCTTCTCTCCTTATTTGGTTCAACTTCCACAGAAAGATGTAAAACAGCACCAGTGTCTGCCGAGATTCACTGTGTCTACTCAGCTGGCCTTATTCCTAACTCCATTCCATTTTCCTGTCTTTTCTCTTCTTTTGCCCTCATTTTTATTCATTTT
>NW_012123709.1:5926070-5927897 GCF_000951035.1 Colobus angolensis palliatus
TAATGCATTCATTTATGAAAAGCACCTAACATGATGCCTGACGTAAAGTAAGCACATGATATTGCAGTTGCTGTGGTCATGGTGATATTTTTTCACAAGAGCCTGGCTTTGCACATACATTTTCTTCGGCCTAAAATACCGCCTTCTCCACTTACCGAATTTGTATTTCCTTTTCTCAGTGAGGCCCTTCCTGATCCCCACAGGGCAAGTTAGAGTCTTATCTGTACCGTTATTATTGTACTTTTAGTACACTGTGCTCTATTGATGTCCGATGTCTTCATGTGTTTATTTTCCTCGCTAGATTGTTAACGTTGTGGTATATGGTCTCCTTAAGGTTATCCCTGACACTTAGCACAGAAGAGATCATGAATATATGTTAAGGAAGGAAGAGAAAGAGCAAGGGAAGAAACAGAAGAAAGAAAGAAAAAGAAAGAGCAAGCAAATGAATGAATCTAATCTTCTGGTAGTTTCCTGTCCGCTATCATTCCTGGACGATCCCCAACAGCGATGCACTGATCTCATTGACAAATTCTGTCAGTGCGCTGATTAACAGTTCCCAGGCTTATCACTCAGGGCATAAATAACTGTGGTTCTTCGAGACAGTAATTCATTCATAGTGAATAATTTGCCTCCTACTTGATGATAATACCAACTATTGACAAAGCCAAAATTACTCAACTTGCCAAACAAAAAACCAAAATCATTATTTAGAAAATGACTCATCTAGGAAAGAAGCAGCCACTTTTGAAATTGACACATGTGAGCCAAAATTTGCTTCTTTAGGGAAAAAATATACATTTCAATGGTTCACTTGGCTTCAACGGCCAAGTTTTTATGAAGACGAAAGAAGTGGAAAATGAAGGATAGGTGAACACACAGAGTAGGTAAGCACATTGATTTTCTTCATCACTTGCATTCTCTTTGATGATTTTCCCTGTCTAGATTTCCTAAATTATAAATGGAGGGTTCTTATTAACCAGGCTTGTGGAATTGGAAAAGAAATTCAGTCAGAAAAATAAAATTAATTGTAAACTGGAAACATTTTCTCACAAAGAGCAACAGTTTTTCTTCCTTGTCACAACAAAGATCCTCTTTACAGACATCCTGTTTTTGAGATACTGCCCATTGGCAATAGAACTCATAACTGAGTAAAATTTCCCCATTTTTATGAACCAGTATTTCAAGCTCTGAAAATGCTACAATATATAATTTTTATCAGATATCCTGTTACATAATCTTAATAATAATAGGGGCTGCCACTGTTTTTTTCTTCTTGGAAGCCTTTGGCAGTCTGACTCCAGCAGCTATATATTCAGCCACATCACCCACCGTTTAGACTTTTGATTTCACCCTCTCACCCCAATCTGCACCTTCTCCAGTCTTCCCTAGATCAGTGAAGGATGTGACCACCCATTCAATTACTCAAGTGAAACATTTCAGAATTACCTTTGAGTCCTCTCTTTGACCCACTACATCCCATCCATCACCAAGCCCCTTGACACTGCTTCCATAACATCTGCCTAGTCTATCCATTTCAGCCCATTCATACCACTACCTACCCACACCAGCATTATCATTCGGCTGGGCTGCCACAGAAATCTCTGTTTGGTTTCTTCTTGCTTGTCTATAGTTTCCACACAGAAGCCAAAGAGAGCTTTGCTAAAACATAAATCAGATCACATCTCTCCCCTGCTTAAAAGCCTCCAGTGGCATTTTATTCCACTTAGAATAAAATCCACACTCTTGCCCCTGTGTCATCTGGCCTACGTGGAGTTCTTTGATCCTAGCCTTTACTGCCTTATCATCTCTCGCTGTGCACCAGCCACA
>NW_012123709.1:5928347-5938385 GCF_000951035.1 Colobus angolensis palliatus
CCTATAATGCTCTTCCCCTGAAATTTGCATGGCCACTATGTTTTTAAAATGAATTTTGTATTTTGCCCTGTAATTTTAATAAATAATCTAAAATATTTTGGAAGAAAAGATTGAAAATATGCAAATTCCTTTTTTACATTTATTTACATTTACATTACTTTTTTATCTTTTATTATTATTATGGATCCATATTAGTTGTACATATTTATGAGATACATGTGATATTTTGATACAATCATATAATGTGTAATAATCAAATCAGAGTAATTGGGATAGCCATCACCTCAAGCATTTGTGTGTGTGTGTGTGTGTGTGTGTGTTAGGAACATTCCAATTCCACTCTTCTAGTTATTTTGAAAGATACAATAAATTATTGTTAACTGTAGTTGCCTTATTGTGGTACCAAACACTACATCCTTGTATCTCACTATATTTTTGTACCCATTAATGATCCCCTTTCTATCTCCCTGTCCCTACTACTCTCTTAGCCTCTGGTAACCACCATTCTATTCTCTATCTCCATTAGTTCAACTTTTTTTTTTAGCTCCCACACAAGAGTGAGAACATGGAATATTCGTTTTTCTGTGCCTGGCTTATTTCACTTAACATAATGGCCTCTAGTTGCAGTCATGTTGTTGTAAATGACAGAATTCCATTATTTTTCATGGCTGAATAATATTCCATTGTATATCCATATGACATTTTCTTTGTCTGTTCATCCATTGATGGACACTTAGATTGATTCCACTTTGGCTATTGTGAATAGTGCTGTAATAAAAATGGGAGTGCAGATATCTCTTCGATATGGTGATTTTCTTTCTTTTGGATATATACTCAACAGATGGGGTTGCTGGATCATATGATAGTTGTATTTTTAGCTTCCTACTGCTCTCCCTAATGACTGTGCTAAATTATATTCTCACCAATACAGTTCTATTTTTAGCTTCCTACTGTTCTCCCTAATGACTGTGCTAAATTATATTCTCACCAACAGCATACAAGGGTTGCCCTTCCTTGACATTCTCACCAGCATCCATTCTTGGCATAGCCACTATCTTTGTCATTCAGCTCTCAGCCTCAGTGTATTCCCTAACTACCCTATATGAAGTAGCTTCTGGGTCACTATCACTGTCACACCCCATATTGCATTTATCTGATATTTCTGTGAGCTTTTTGTTGTATGGTTGTTTTCTGTCTTGTTTGCTGCTGAATTTCCTTATATCTAGAATAGTGTTTGGCTCTCAATAAATATGTGTTTAATTGAGTAAATGAATCTTGCTTTCTCAACTTTATTCCCTGTCCACAATACCGGACAATATTTCTGATGGAGAATAATAAGACCAAACACCAGAGGTAGGTTGACTTTGTATGGAGACAGAAAGGCTAAAAAACAGTAAGAGAAAATGACCTGACTAGAGAGGAACATCCTTGTGGAAAGGTAGTAAGAGACAAGTTAGTAAGATCTTCAACATCAGACTGAGAATGTGGATCTAATCCGATAAGTTATAGAAGCCTCTTCCTAAACCTGGGGAAATACAGACTATGAACTCTAGGAGGTCAGCGATGTTTGTTTTGGTCACTGTTATGAATGCAATACCTAGGAGAATACTGAAGCACAGAAGGTGTTCAACAAATAGTTGAAGGCATAAATGAGTGAATAAGCATGATATAATCTGTAGGATGCTTTGTTTGGAAAACCATTTGAAAGATACAACAGAGATAAGAAGACTGTAGAATAGACTTTTCAAAATCTAGACCACAGATTGTATTTAAGTGACTTATTAAAATTCAGTTTCCTGTGCCTTTCCTAAGACCTACTAAATAATCTAAGACTGGGGCCAAGAATCTATATGTCATGAGTTTCCCAGGTCCTTATCTGCAAACTAAAGTTTGAGAATGACTGTCCTACAGGAGGAAAAATGATGGAAGTACTAAAGTGGGATCTATATTGGAGAGACTCGAGAACTTGCCAGAATTTTATGATGTACAGAAAAGAGTCAAAATGACTAAGTTTTCAATCTGGCAGGCAGAGAAAATAATGCCACCATTGGTAGAGCATAGGAAACTTGTGCATTAGTATGAAAAGGTCTTCTCATTGTAAAAACTTATAAGGTAATAGATTTTCACCTTTTGGAAGATAATGCGAAGGCTATGTAAAGGTGAAGAGTGAGACTAAGCTAAGAAAATTATGTGCCTCCAAAACCATGGACGGTGCTGCACCATAATAAATAGCAAAGATATTGTGACTGTATTCTAGAGCATGAGGGTGCAAAGACAAATTAGTCTCATTTCTTATTGTCAAAATCTATATTAAAGGCACGTTACTCCTGTTTATTTTGTAGTGAACGCATTCCATATGTCTCAGTAAATAGTTTTTTGTGCAATAGATCCTTGAAATTGGCTTCCTCCCAGCCATGAAACAGATATGGCATTGGAGCAATGCTAGAAAGCAAGAAAGGAATGCCAGAGATCTAATTTGAGGAAAGATCTGAATGCACATGTCTCTGGTAAACATCTTAGAAAGTTGTTCAGTTTTCCATGGTTTGGATTTTATTTATAATTCTTAGGCTTTAGAATATAGAATCCATACTTAGCAGATTTTTTTTTAATGTAAAGATGGGCTGAGGCCAGTAAATGCTACTCATGAGAAGAAATCTTTAAACATGGCACTACTTTGGGCACATATGAGCCTCTGTGCCTTTGTGTTATGGGAAACCTAACATTTAGAATACCTAGTGAGTTGGATACCCAAAAGTAAACTATCCCTTCCTGCCATGAATTCTTACAGAATTTTCATCATAAAACCCCAAATTCTTCTTGTCAGTTTTCAGTTAACCACTGTCATATGAGAAAAGAAGTCAAAGAAGAGAGGCCTGGTGGTAGAAGTGAGTATTAGAACATGCCTACAACTACACTTGGGAGGCTGCCTGCTTCACTATGATCATTTTGGAAGCCCTGATTTTTTATTTGAGTGCAGTGCAAAGTTAAAGGGACCGTATTAGAAGATGCTGTGTGAATAGTTCTGCAGACTGGGCCTTTCTGTTTTCTCCCTACTTGAACAAGAAGTCATGTTGACCCCAATCTTTTAAAAGAGCAGAAGAAAAATGAAACTACTCATTGAAAACTTATGCCACAAAATTTGGGTCACACATTAATTAAGTGGGAGGTACAATACCAATTACTTCATTGTTCCTGTCAAGGAAGCTATGAGTCTATCTTGCCAAAAAAAAAAAAAAGCGAAGTAAGGCAGCGCATACTTGACAGGAACAATTCCCTCACCATTACCCTCGCCCCCGCAAAAAAATGTCTGATGAGATCAAAACAGTAAGGAAGAGAACATATTTAAACATAAAAGAGGACCAGAATTTGCCCATAGATGACTGTTCTAGGCCATCTTCCTTATAGGAATTCTAGGTCAGGAAACTGATACCTGATGAGGGAAACAGTTTGAACTTTCTAAAGCATGCTAATAATTAGTATTGAACAAATCCCAATTCAAATATTAAAATAAGGATCTTGAAAGTTCCTGACCTTTTCAGCCAAAAAGTAGTTGTGTACAACTTTGTATTTGCATGAGATAATCACGTTTCAGTGCCAACTACCAGAACTATAAGCTTGACCCCGTAAACTGACTTCTCTCAAAGACGCTTGGATTCTCTCAGGTCTCAGAGCACTAATTAGCATACTACCAGTGCCTTCTTTTGCATGGTCCCCTCAGTGCCCAAGCTGTTTAGGGACTGTCCAGTGCAGAGGAAGAGGAAAGAAGACATCCCTAGCAGGAGGATCAGAGCATTGGATGTAAACATTGACTCAAATACTCCAAAAGAGAAAGAGCTTTTCTGTGTCCTTGGCTTGTACGAGATGGCTAACTTTAGAAATATGAAGACCCTCTCTGTTCATCTTAATAGTGTAATACTTCTATCATTTTTACTGCTTTCTCCCACATGGATAAAGATCTAGTCATCCACTAAAAGAAAAAAATTGTTTTCTTTCTGAAAAGAGATATATTTTCCTGGTTTTTCTACATGTCAAGGACAACTGAACTCAGAAGGAATAATGTAGATTTATTTACAGTCTGAATTCATACATATTTTGTTTCAATCAAGTTTGGCCTTACAATTATGCCACTCTGTCCTGAAGGTGTGTTTTTATTTTTGTAGATATACGATGTACAGACCCTTCGTGACTGATAGATAATTGTTAAGTTTAGACATATGTTAATCGTTTAGCAAAGGGCTAATAACCAATTGCATTTAATGAATGAATGCTTTTTTAAAAACTTCAAAATTCAACTCTCTTTAAATCTGCTGTATTATTATTTACTTTATTCATCAGGGTGATTGTGCTGTGATTACCTGGAAATAAATAGCCCCTAACTAACTTGGCTGCATATCTAGTCTTCCTTTCAATAATAGCTATCCAATATGTTTAAAAAGCAAAAATTAAGTTTCATGTTTTGTAATCAACAACCACAAAATGATGACTTTTTTGCAGATGATTATAATGCTTTTCATAAGGTCTTAAAAAGTAGAGTACCAGAGACATAAATATGAGAGAAAAGAGCCACTTTCAATAATTCAGTTTAAAAACAATTAACCCTGGGTCATTTCTCAAAGTTAATCATCTATGTCAGGAAAATTGAGAGTAATTTAGAGAAGCATAATACTTTTACTAAATATTTCAAATTCTGCACCTTCCTCTCTATTGTAAGTAGGTAAAGAGAGAATTACTTAATAACAGTTCAGGCACTCCAAAGCTATGAACACCCATCTTACAAACATCAAAAACTTGTAAGTAAAGAGATGCACACTCTCTTCACCCAACTGCAAAAACCTAAATTGGTTCCAGTTATGGAAACTTTCTAGCTGTCATCTCTTCTCGAGTCCTGCCATTCTCTATCTTGAGAAGAAGGCTAAGCACAAACAGGGCACAGCAAGATAATAGTTTTCTCAGATGGAGATTTCCTCCCCATTGTTGGATCCTTTTTATTATCAAGGCTCTCAGTGTATTAAAAATTAAAGACATATAAAAGCAAGGTTACAACATTTTTAGCATATTTTAAATGTTCCATCCTAACAATGAATTCTAATGACAGTGTAGATAACCTCAGTAGAAGATAACGTCAAGAATCTAAATTTGAGGCTCTTTACGAAGATGAATACAGACCAAATGACTTTCCTGGTTCTCTCTATAATTAGCTCTGCTATTCACTCCCAGTTTTCATTCCCTTGAAGTTTTTCAACAGGTTTCTCTGCTACCAGTATTTCACACCTACCATTTATCCTCCTTAATGCCATCAGAGTGACCTTTCTAAAATGTCCACTTGGTCATGTTATTTCCATGCTTAAAATCCCCTAAGTTTCCAGGGGTCTGTAGACTTAAGACAGGCTGCTTCCCATGGGGACCACAGAACCCCTTCTTGCTCCAGCCCTGGCCTGCCCCTCCATTCCCATGTCCCAGTGCATCACCTCCCTTCCACTTGGCCTCTGCACTTCACACACTTTCCTCGGCTCACTCTGTTCCCTGAGCCTGAATTGCTCTTACTCTATCTGCTGGCAAAGAAACTCCTCCTCTGTTAAGATTCACCACAAGCCTGGTTCACCAACGGTCCCAGGAGGCTCTGGCCACCTTCTTGTTGGCCCTATTGTACCGCAGTTACCTCTTTTGTAGTTTTTATAATGACTGTTACACTTAGTTTTTTATGAGTTTGACTTCCCTTACTGAGGGCAGGGACTGTTTTTATCCACTTTTGTATCTATCCTCAGTGTCTGGAGCACAGGGAGTACTAGATTAATACGTTTTATAATATTTTCATCTTTGTTGTTGGATTACTTGATTTTTCTTCACTTGTTTCTTTTCTCACCATTCCACTTTAGAGTTTTAAAAAATCATTTTAATCTTGACTGATAAGCATTAAAATAGTATTATCAAAGACTTTTATCATGAATAAGTAGGGTTATGTTTTTTTTTTTTTTTTTGAGACGGAGTCTTGCTCTGTCGCCCTGGCTGGAGTGCAGTGGCCGGATCTCAGCTCACTGCAAGCTCCGCCTCCCGGGTTTGTGCCATTCTCCTGCCTCAGCCTCCCGAGTAGCTGGGACTACAGGCGCCCGCCACCTCGCCTGGCTAATTTTTTTGTATTTTTAGCAGAGACGGGGTTTCACCGTGTTAGCCAGGATGGTCTCGATCTCCTGACCTCGTGATCCGCCCGTCTCAGCCTCCCAAAGTGCTGGGATTACAGGCTTGAGCCACCGCGCCCGGCCAGGGTTATGTTTTGAAGGGAAATTCTACATAATTTTTAAGAGCCATCAGCTTCTAAAATTCCTTGAGAATATAAGCCTCTCCATGACAATTTCTATACATCTCTTCATCTTCTTATACTTAAATCTACTTCTCTTCAAGCACAGAGAGACAAGAAAAATTTAACTTTTTATTTAATTTTATGATTTCTCTCTTTGGTTTTATTGCTGCAGTATTATTTTCCTGCTACTTGTTCATTTCAAATATGTAATGTTTCTGCTACATTGTGGATTAAATGACTTTCATGTGCTGATTTTCCAACCCCAGCACCATCCATGATATCGTTTTCTGTGGAGACATGTATTTTAAGCACATTTGTAATTTAGCACATTTGTAGGTTGTGGATTCTCCACTGAGATTAGGAAAACTGTCATGTGCTAATTTAAATTATTCATTCAGCAAGCATTTATTGAGTAATAATATTTGTCAGAATCAACTTTAGGCTCTGAGGATGAGGAGTGGAATTAATTAGGCCCCTACCTTCAAGGTGCTTACAATCTAATGCATAAATTTTGCTAAATATTGGCATGTTTCTCTTTCTGCCTCTCCAATACTGCCCCTTGTGAAAACAAATTCTATTTGTGATCTTAATTGCATGGAAATAGTTATGATGACAATAACAAATTAGCTTTAAATCTTTCTCAGAATCACCTCATAGATATAAGAAATAGTTTGTCATGTTTATTTCCTTAAATACCCATTTGAGATCTATTCTTTCTGTTTTTCTTTTTAATGAGTTTCCCTCCATCTCGAAGAGATCTGTAATACTTTGTTATTTCATAACATCTACAGTGATCCTTGAACACCCTTCTGGAAGGATTTCTCAAGCAATATGCTTATTTTTCAGATCTTTTTTCCTCCAGTCTAGACAGGAGAAGATCCATCCACTATTTGAGGTCTCATTTATTTTCTTCTATCAAGAAAAAAAAAAAACTGGGTCTGGAGATTTAAGTCTTTAACAATGTACAGTACTGAGCATTTAATGTGTGAATTTGTCTTAAATGGTTATACTTTAATCAGATCACAATTATTCCTAGCAACTAATGGATGTATCTGTAAAATGGAATTTGTCCATTAATGATAGAAAGATTTCTAAAGATCTTTTAACATGAGATAAATAAAGCAGTAGATCAACAGAAGACAGGTATATTTTATAATAATCACTCTGAAAGAGCTATTTCAAGTAATAATTACCCACTCAGGGATGATGGGGGAATCTCTAATGGCTGTAGCATAAGAACCACTTACCATGTGACAAGAAAAACCTGCTATTCCCCCAAACTTAAAATGGAAACATTCTTTAATGGGAAAATAATGCCTTAATTCACTCTTTTAAAATGTTTAAATTAAATATATAAAATGCAATGTTTTCATCTCTATAGTCTTACTCATTATTTTTCTAAGCATAATTTTTAAATCTATCTTTAATGAGAATCTACTGGTAAAACAGTAGATTCATTTTTTGTTTCCTTGGAAGCCTTCCTTCTAGAAGACATGTCTTACCTTTCTAATAAAGATATATATTTTTTTTTTTTTTTTGACAGAGTCTTGCTCTGTTGCCCAGGCTGGAGTGCAGTGGCCGGATCTCAGCTCACTGCAAGCTGCGCCTCCCGGGTTCACGCCATCCTCCTGCCTCAGCCTCCCGAGTAGCTGGGACTATAGGCGCCCGCCACCTCGCCCGGCTAGTTTTTTGTATTTTTAGTAGAGACGGGGTTTCACCGTGTTAGCCAGGATGGTCTCGATCTCCTGACCTCGTGATCCGCCCGTCTCGGCCTCCCAAAGTGCTGGGATTACAGGCTTGAGCCACCGCGCCCGGCCTAAAGATATTTTTTTATGCCATCATTTCAACTTTTGGTGTTTTGTCCCCCTAAATCTCCAGTTTAAATCAGTTTCTATTTTGTGGCTTGTCTAACTATGGAGCTTTCCTCTAGGAAACTGGTCATTCCACTCAGAAGAAAACTAGATTTTTAGTGCCATTCTAAAAGGAACAAGTAGGTCAGCTCCTCCTTACTATTTGTAGGTGAATAAAGGAAAGAGAAATGTCAGTTTGTTCATATATTGATGTATTCATTCAACTAGTATTTACTGAGCATGTATTCTAGACAGATACTAGCTCAGGGACCTGAAGTAAAGCTGGGGAATGTTGACACACACACAAAAATTACTGTACATTGCAGAATGAAACACTGAAACTTTCTATCTGGTGTTCTAGGACGATAGAGAAATATTACTAAATCCTCATAACATTGTTGCAATTTCAATTAAATAGGGTTAGCCCACTGAGTAAATTCTACTCTTCCTAAGTGCTCATGGCTTCTCTTACCAGGGAACTTCTTAATTATGTGGGTTCATCAAAAGATAGAGCTGACTTCAGAAACTCCTGTGGAAAACTTTTCAAAACTCCTCATATTATTTTTTAGGGCATGTGTAAATCCCTAGCTACTTTCTGTTGCCCTATCAGTATTTTTATTGGAAAAATGCATAGATTCTCAGCAATCATAAATTAAATGTTAATGATTTTTACATTTTTCGGGACACTTCAGTTATAAAACACACACTAAATTTCAAGCATGTTCGTATGCTTAAGACGTCCATCGAATGAACCTAGGTCCACTGAATCTTACGCAACTCACCCAGACTTACTTGAAACCAGTTTTCTCAGTATGGGTGCCATGGAACCTGAATATATCAATCATAACAAGAGTTAACAATCCACCTTATGGGTCAATCAGAAACGTGAACTCAAAATCTTTCCCTGTTTGCTATACTCTCTCTTTTTGCTCTACATCTAGTCTTTCAATTCCTGGTTGGGAAGAACCCCTAACTTGCATCTTAGCGATGTAGCTCCTCCATGTCTGTCCAGCAATAAACTCAGCTTTGGTATTTTTTAGGACTGATGATCTTTGTATATTGATTCTGATTTGCTAAAGACCCCTAACATGTATTTTGTATTTAAAATTATATGTTTACTATGTGTCAGATACTGTTCTTAGAACTTTGCAAATATGAACCTATATTGGTGCTGATTTGTAATTTTCCTGAAGCAAGAGTTAGAATCACAGATACTTTCAAGAAGCATGATTTAACCAGCCAATGAACCTAACTGACTGTCCAGTATTCATATCTTATCATCTAGCACTTTCATTGCTATTCATCTTTGTTTTTTACTTGTTTCTCATAGTAACTGTCATGACGGTTTATGGGCAAAAATTGGCTCAAAGAAGAAAGCCAACTACTAGAGCTCTTGATAGAAATAAAGAGGAAGGAAAAGAATTCGGAGAAATTATCTGTTTTAACCTGAAAATAGAAATTTTCAGTAGATTAAATAGTGGCATGTTGAATTTGATGGCAGATCAGATGTGTAACATGAAAGAATTCACAGAACTTTCTAGGCAAAGCAAAAGAAAACCATTTCAGGGGGAAAATTCTCGTGTCCCTAACAATGCAATAAAGGCATACTGTGGAAAAGAAAAGTCAGTGGACACTGAATTTGTTTTTTGTATTGGGAGGATATGTATGAGAAAGAACTATTAAGGGAGAGAAAGCTGGAAGTTAGAATAAAGTCAGAACACTTTCATACCTATAAAATTGGGGTTCACAAAGATCACCAAAGCTTTGTAAATGTCAGCATTCTACCACACTGTTTAAAAAGCTTGAATATTAAATAATTTTTGTTACCCAATGTGAATTTTTTTGTGATTTTTCACTGTTGTAAAATATAATAAAATGTATAACTTTATT
>NW_012123709.1:5939058-5948131 GCF_000951035.1 Colobus angolensis palliatus
GCCTCAGCCTCCCAAAGTGCTGGGATTACAAGCGTGAGCCACCGCGCCCAGCTAACTTTTTAGTCTTTTTTTTTTTCCTTTTGAGACGGAGTTTCTCTCTTGTTGCCCAGGCTGTAGTGCAGTGGCGCGATCTCGGCTCACTGCAACCTCCGCCTTCCAGTTTCAAGCGATTCTCCTGCCTCAGCCTCCTGAGTAGCTGGAATTACAGGCGCCCGCCACCATGCCTGGCTAAATTTTTTTGTATTTTTAGTAGAAACGGGGTTTCACCATGTTGGCCAGGCTAGTCTCGAACTTCTGACCTCGTGATCCGCCCACCTCGGCCTCCAAAAGTGCTGGGATTACAAGCGTGAGCCACTGCACCCGGCCAACTTTAGTCATTTTTAAGTGTATAATTCACTGGCATTAAGTGCACTCATGTTGTTGTGCAGCCATCACTGCTATCTGTCTCCAGAAGTTTTTCATCATCCCAAACTGAAACTCTGTACCCACTAAATAGTAACTCCAAGTCCTCCCCTCCCCTTGGCTCCTGATAACCACTATTCCACTGGCTGTCTATGAATTTGGCAACTCTACACACCTCATATAAGTGGAATCATACAATATTCTGGTGGGTGGTGGAGGAACGGTGAGTTGACTGTGTGAACTCTGACAACAGTGGCTGGACCGAAATCTGCCGGGAAGCGTGGGTCTCCTCTAGCTTAATTGGTGTCCCCAGAGCTGTCCGGGGATTTGGTCTTGCCCAATTCAAAAAGCAACGTGACCAAGACTATGAAGGGTTTTGAATATACCTTGACGAAGTTTCAAGGCGAGGCCCCTTTCAAAACACTTGTTGAGACAGCCAAGGAAGACAAGGAGAATGCAAAGGAGACGGCACTGGCAGCTGCAGAGAAGGCCAAGGACCTCACCAGCAAGGCGGCCACCAAGAAGCAGCAGCAGCAGCATCAGTTTGTGTAGCCAGCCCACCACCACCACAGCACCCCAGACAGTTGGCTTAGCTAGCCCCTCTGCCCTCCCTCCATTGTACCTTATCATTAAAAATCAACTTCCGGCCGGGCGCGGTGGCTCACGCCTGTAATCCCAGCACTTTGGGAGGCCGAGACGGGCGGATCACGAGGTCAGGAGATCGAGACCATCCTGGCTAACACGGTGAAACCCCGAATCTACTAAAAATACAAAAAAAATTAGCAGGGCTTGGTGGCGGGCACCTGTAGTCCCGGCTACTCCACTTGGGAGGCTAAGGCAGGAGAAAGGCGGCAACCCGGGAGGTGGAGCTTGCAGTGAGCCGAGATCGCACCACTGCACTCCAGCCTGGGCGACAGGGCGAGACTCCCTCTCAAAAAAAAAAAAAAAAAAAATCAACTTACAGCCCTATCTACTGTCTGGGTGGTGGGTTGTGGAGAATCCAGTTTGACATCTGCAGTACACCAGGCACGTGATCCACGATTGGGCAGCTGAGGACCGAGGCACACAGGGGCGGTGACTTGCCCTGGGATCCAGGTAGCCTGCAGGTGGACTGGCAGTAAGTGCTAGACTGTAAGCCCCACGAGGGCAGGGCTCTTGGTTTTGTTCTCTGATGTGTCTCAATATCTAGCACATAATAGGCACTCAATAAATACTTGTTGAATTCAAAAAAAAATAAATATCTGTTGAAGTCTCTACTTTCAGTTATTTTTGTTTATATACTCAGAAGTAGGACTGCTAGATCATATAATTCTGTTTAATTTTTTATGGAACCACCATACTTCAACATGAATATTTTTGTAGGATTAATGCAACAAAGCTTAAATGCAGGTAATCATTATCCTCACTGCTGGTTTTAGTAGAATAATTAAAACAAAATTCACACACACTGTTTAATAACTTATTCGTGGCCAGGGACAGTGACTCAGGCCTATAAAATCCTAGCACTTTAGGAGGCTGAGGCGGGTGGATTGCCTGAGCTCAGGAGTTCAAGACCACCCTAGGCAACACGGCGAAACCCCGTCTCTCCTAAAATACAAGAAAAAAAATTAGATGGGTGTGGCAGCTTGTGCCTGCAATACCAGCTACTTGGGAGGCTGAGACAGGATAATCACTTGAAACCCGGGAGGTGGAGGTTGCAGTGAGCCGAGATCGCACCATTGCACTGCAGCCTGGGTGACAGAGCAAAAGACTGTGTCTCAGAATAAATAAATAAATTAATTAACTAATTAATAATAAATTTTAAAAATAACTTATTTGGTGGAGTAAGTATCTTGCACAAGTTCCGTTGTTTGCAGTCCAGGATGTCTATAGCCATATGTGCTCTTCTCTCTGGAAGCCGTCCATTGATTTTTCTTGGTGATTTATGGCCTCTGATTCTTAATTATTAACTGTATTTTGATGGCAAAAATCCAAAAGCAGAAGAATTATCTACTGTGAAATTTGTTCATCAGAATTTAGGTTCGCATTTTCCTTTGCCTGCACTTTTTACTTATTTCCTCATACAAGTCAGAAATAAATGGCAGTTATGATCATAATCTGTTAACTTTTGATTTTGGTAGTTTATTTTGCAGTATTTTTCTATCCACATTTGTAAGGAAACAACTTACTTAAAGGGTTGGAGGTCTTTTTTCCTTCTTTGATTATAGTACTGTCAATTGTGTTTTCATTTGGTTTTATGAGTCTTTTAATGTAAAAATACAAACATTGTCCATATTTTTCAAAATCCTTCCAGATCAAAAGCCTAGCCCAAGTATTCAATATCCAATACAGGTATGCATTTGTGAGAAACAACTTTTGACCTCAAAGTTTTTATAGGAATCAAATGCCAGACAAGCTGTTTTGTATGTCTCATTAATAGCAAAACTGTGGTTTGCTTTATAATAATGTCAGTGGGATTTATAATAATGTCAGAGAGATGGGGTGACAAAGGATTAAAATAAAATTCAGTGAAGCTTTTTCCCTAACATTTTATTTATGCATAAAACTGAAACCCAGTAATGACCCATATTTCTGTATTTACCTAATTCTGAAAATATAGCATTGCATGTTGTGAAAGTATAATAAAATTAGGAATAATATTCTTATTCTGGGGCCATGATGGTATATTGCTCCAAATTTGAAATCTGCTTAAGTTTCTCAGCTGCATAGCCTTAAATCAACTCAGATCTTTAATTGTGTAAGTTCATTTATTCTGAATCAAATGTAATTTCCCTTTTAGGGAGGGATTGCCTTTAAAAGCCTCATTAATAAAATCCTAATGAGGTATCTTGGACATTGTAGAATACTGGTGTCATTTTTATGAGTTTAGAACAAAAGGATACAAAATATACAGATAAGATTACCTATCAAATACATGAAGGCAAAATGTTCCTGACAAAATCAGAACATTCTAAAATAGTTGAAAACGTTTCCAGTGCCTTCAAAAAACACCAAAGCAATTATTGCTGATACCTTATGAATCAAAGGTCTTGTTTTTTCATCATGACCTGAGTTCAGCCGGCACACTTTTGGAAAAAGAAATTGGCACTCCTTGTTGGATTGAGAACCTAGATGACCTTATGCCTCTAACGTAGAGGATATAAATGGTCTATTTGTGCAATTATGCAAATATGCAAATACAATGAATGCCAATTTATAAAATGAAAGGGCTAGTTGAATAAATGTAAATATAAAAACAGTAACAGGGACTCAAGGTCTGTAATAAATTAAGGCTGCAACTAAAATAGAAATCAGATTGTGGATAAATAATCATTGTAATAATGGCAGAACTTGAGCCCAACAACAAAATTTTACATAAGGTTATCAGTTGGCATCAAATGGAGGATCAGTGATAATGGGGAGGATAAGAAGAGTATACAAATTTTAGAGGCTGTTAAAATTGTCAAAGGTCAAAATATAGTTTTTTAAATGTAGTGACAAATCCATTCTCTAGCTAGACTCACACATCGTCTTGTGCCCATTGCACAATTTCAAATTAGCATTTTACTATGCGCTGACATCTGAAATACTAATAGACAAAAATCAGAATAATTGATCTGCAAAGAATCTCAAGAAATTATACCTGGTCTGCCCCCCAAACAAGAGAACACCTAAGCCATTTAAGATAAAATATGAATTCTCTAATTTATAAATCTTCAGGAAAATTGCTGCTGCTTTTCTTTCTGCTGGTGCATTTATCTGTCTGGCTTTGTGACCTCCAAGTTCAGAGCATAAAGTACAACCTTGTTTAAATTACATCTTTCTCTTTTCTTTATTTGGTCCTCAAAACTGCTGAGTTGATTTTAATATTAAAACAAACAAACAAAAATCTTACACCTAGCTTGTAACTCTGCATGACAAATTCCAGCGCAGGTGTTTTCTGATCCAGTGAGAAGTTCTTGAAAAATGAGAAGAAAGAGAGGTTTAATTGTAACATGGATACATTTTGGACTGGATGCCAGCCACTTGAATAAGGTATGTGCGTTTAAGCATAAAAACTGACTGTATTTTCCTTTTCTTATTTGAACATGCAAAACCTTTTATTTTCATAATCAAGGCCAAATGTATTTCATACTTTGGACTTAAACCAAAACTCAGAAGGAGGATGAAAGAGCATTACCCATGCAAGCAATAGATTTGAGGCAAGTTTTAATTGAAAAGAAAAATCCCACCATCTAGTCATTTTTAGAGCATGAGTTGCATTCACCACACAAATCCTTCATTATTCATACATAGTAGTATGTATTTAATGATTAAGTCTCTAAGGATTTATTTGATAGAATAATCTAAATTTCTTTTTTTAAAGGGCAAATGAAATGTGGTTTTTAATTCTTTAAAGAACAAGTTACAAAGCATGTAAAAATACAACACAGGCTCTTGGTTTTTAAAACTGTATCTACAATTTGCCTATCCATTGGTTTGCTCATATGGATATCAGTAACATACAGACTTGATCTACTAATAGCTAATTATGCAGTTGTTTATCAGCTCATTTGAAACATTTTGAGATTCAGTCTAGCTCAGCAAATTACTGTGCTTAAGGCAGTTCTACATTCTAGAAAATTATAATATCCCCAGAAGGCAAAGAATTAATAATAAAAATCCTCTTTTGTAAAAGATTATCATTGCAGAGCAAATGGAGCAGATCTTTCCTATCCTACTGCATTTAATATTCTCATTTTTCCCCTGAAACTTTGATGGAGAGGCAATGAGAATATCTCTGTTTTATTAACTTATTAAGAGGCACATTTATAGAACTCGTGCACTGTATTGATTCCTCAAGCTGCACTGCTGCTAAGAGCCAATAATCACAGAAAAGTCAGATGATTCCATTTCTTATCCCAGAATGTTTCTGATACTCAATAGAGCCCAAATTTTCACCCAATTCAGAAAGCCCAATTTTTTTACTTCTCTCAGCCTCAATTTATTCATCTGTAAAATAGGTGTAATAACAAAAGGCAGCCTCTGGATGTTGTGAGAATGAGATAATGCAGTCAATAGACCTAATACAATGCCTGTAGATATTAAATATCATTAGTTTTTGTCATTATTATGGTTATCATCATCATTACCTCTTGTGGTTCAGGAATCAAATAAAGATACATGCACTTAAGTAGCCATTTGCCTATGTAGTTATGTAACTTCTTCTGTAAATGTTTTCATATCAGCTGAAAGTTTAAAATGAACTTACTGTAAGCCCCAGCACTATTTAGCCCAAAACTGTCTTTCCAAGCTAATATCAAATCAGCCAGAATAGGCGGGCTACTAGTATGCAAATGGGATAAATTGCATACACCCTAGTTTGGAATTATCCAACCTCATAGCAGCTGGGCTTGATAACATGGTATTTTAAAGGCACTTGGTGCCTCTTCTATTGAACTGTGTCAAAGAGTTTTGAACTTCTTCTTCGTGACTCAGATTTTGTAGTAGATTTTACCAACTTCATTAGCATTACATTGGATCATTGCATCATATTTTAAGAAGAAAAAAAGTCTTTAAAAACTATCCGGGATGCCTTAGCTAGAACATATGAGACTATTTGCTTTATGGCATTATTTGCATAGAGTATATGTATCATTTCATTTATTTGTCAACCAGGACTACTTTTTCACTTCCTAGTAAGATTTGGTGTGCTACCATTAGCTTATAAATATGGCAGGGTGTGGTGGCTCACACCTGTAATCCCAGCACTTTGGGAGGCCGAGGCAGGTGGATCATTTGAAGTTAGGAATTCGAGACCTGCCTGGCCAAAATGGTGAAACCCCATCTCTACTAAAAATACAAAAATTAGCTGGAGATGGTTGCTTGAACCCAGGAGGCACAGGCTGCAATGAACCGAGATCGCGCCACCTGGGCAGCAGAGCGAGACTCTGTCTCAAATAAATAAATATACAAATATGGCTGAAGCCCTGTGTTTTTATTTTAAACATGCTGCATCTTCTGTATATTCAAGGAGTGCGATTAGTGCTAATTGGAAGCCAGTCCTAACGCTAAACTTTGGGGCTAATGGTGGCTTAACTTCCCCTTGCAATTCGTGGCTTCGAAACATCTCTGCCTCTCTTGATTCAGTAAAACAACCAATGTTGCAAGGCATTTCAACTTGGTGAACAACAGGAAGGCTGTGACGCTTTCTTTGCCCCCAGAATGTGAAAAGCAAACTATGTAATCACTAGGGACTAACTATATCAGTTAGTTTTTTTTTATTGCACTTCATATCCACTGCCTGACTTTTTCCTATTTCAAAATGTGCAATCAATTTTTCCTGAATTTGAAAACTCCTAAGAATAGGCCCTTCTTTATTGTTCTCCAAATTTTCCTAGGGCAAATGAAGTCCATTACAGGGGGTTACATATGTAGAAGAGTAAAATGGGATCAGACAAATTAAAATTTCATGTAAGGCTGTAGAAGTTGAGACCTGCTGGAAAGCAGTGACTCTGAAATAAATTCTTACTCTGTAGACGAATAGGACTTCAGCATGCTAGAGGAGAATGTTTTGAGCTCCTTCCAACACTAGAAACTGTTCAAATGGGTTATTTTTACTCTACTTATTATAGAGGTGGTTTAGAAAAAGCTAACCTGCAAGGGGCAAAGTGTCTTTCACCAAAGGTTTCCAGAATCTCAATCAAACCCATTACCATGGGCCGTGAAAGCACCACCTTTTCATCACTACCATCACAGCTGTGGTCGTGCTGTTGTTATTGTTGAATCTCTCTGTTCAGCTTTTTATAATTATCATAATTCACCCTAATGTTATGTGATTAGCAGCCTCTGTTGTGGTGAGAATTAAACACCACTCACATAGCGTCTGTGACCTTTCACCCCTTGTGGAGTCAGCCAGGGCTGCATTGGCTGGGAGACAAAGTGCAGAAACCCACAGAGTGCCACCTGCAGTCTCGCAGGCTGGGGGATAAATGGAAAATTTTACCTTCCAACTGTATGTGTTGCTCTCCAGGCAGCCATATTATGAAAGTTCAATTCCTCCACCTCCCTGTAAAAACTAATGTATTCTCATCCTAGGAAGATTTTTAAAGGATTTTGTAAAGTATTGCTTTAGTGCATTGATACAGAAGGCAAAGTGACTCTGTTAATAGAAAGATAACAGTTCTTTAATTTTATTTGCAACATCATTAGATTAATTGTATGTTGGACATTCAAAGAAGAGATTTGGAGAATTTGATGCCTCTTTGTTTTAGACTGAAGTCAGTACACATGTGACAAGACCACTGAATGAGAACAGTTGGCAAGAATGTACAAATAACTAACCATCCTCTTTATCTAATGAAATATGTTTTCTTCCATGCTAGTGTCCTAAGTTTTGTGGAACATCGTTAATCATAAACACTACAGGAATCTGTTATTTAATTTCACAGACCTTTCAGATCACAGCAGCAATTAGCCAAAATTAGAAAATAATTTTCTTGCAACTAATATAAGATGAAAAGTAGTAAAGAGCGGATTTAAAAATATACAAAAAAATAGGCATTTATAGAATGTTGCTATGTACCACTTCTATACTTTCGACAAGATTGACAATATGTAGCATGATGAGTTAAATTTTCTTTAGCCAAGTACAAAAATCTCTGCATTTTTTCTAATTACCACTTCCTACAAGTCAGCGCAAAGAGGAATAGACTCACTTGGTTCAGCTCAATTTCCACAGCTTGACAGGCATTGATATCAAAATTAATTCTAAGATGAAACTTCATAAAAGAAAATCCTATTTGACAAAAAGAACTATTGGGCTTGAATTAGAGTTGCATTTGCATTGTGAAGTCCCTTTTCTATTGTATATGAAATAATGCCTAAGGAGAGATTGAATATCCAGAGAGAGTTCATTTGAGGTATCCTGATAGTATCTGCCATATGCAAGTAAAGCAGAAGACGTTTTTATGACATCTTCAGAACCAGAAGATTGAATTACAGTTTTAGTAATCATCAGTTCCCCTTCTCCACTGTCACTTTTTGCTAATATATTGCATAGAAAAGACTTATGGTACTGGTTTTATAAGCTTGCACTAAAAATATAACAACTGTTGTATTAAATTATTTAAGTTGTAAACCATTGTGAAAAAGGAGAAAAAGTTTTATCGACGTGGAGGCTGAAAAACTGATTATGATGGAGAGCAAAATGTATTGTACTGATTACTCCCAAGTTTTTCCCTGGTTTAGCATATTGTAAATCTTCAGGGTATCTTTCAAATCAAGGTCTGGGTATGAGAAGTTCTTTTATTTATTGATTATTTAGAACGGGCCAGTGGCAAGAAAAAAATGGTACCTGTGTATTTCCAGGTTACCGATTTATTTTAGCAGAGTTATAAATGCAAATAAACTAAGAAAAAAAGAGGTAGTATAGACTTAAGTAAATGTTTCTTTTTGATGAAAAGAAACCTAGTAAATATGAAATAACTACATCTCCCCAGGGAAATTTAGACTCTAGAGATTGTCTAATGTTTCTAGAAATATTTTTTTCTTACCTTATATTGGCTTTATGGGCACTTATTACCTCTACTATTTAGCAGACTACCATTCTGCTACTGTGTGCAAAGATTCTAGGCTAAGATGTTTTCTCCTCTCCAGGCGTCCTCCATATTCACTCCTTTGGAGAGTCTACCCTTACATGTCAGACTTCTTC
>NW_012123709.1:5948370-5949943 GCF_000951035.1 Colobus angolensis palliatus
GCCAGGATGGTCTCGATCTCCTGACCTCGTGATCCGCCCGTCTCGGCCTCCCAAAGTGCTGGGATTACAGGCTTGAGCCACCACGCCCGGCCTTTCCCTTGAATTTCTAGTCCACACTGAGAATCTTGGTGCATTCTCTGCCTTGCTCAGAATGTCAGCATTCCGTATTTATGCACTGACACTCTTCCTCAGTGCCCCCAGGATTGCTGGACACTGAAACATGGTTCATATCAGGCTCTACCCACCTCCCCCCTACACACACACACCTTGGCCACCCAGAAGAAAAAAGGAATTTCCTTGACTAAATAATCAGATTTTATTTATCTAAAGGAAATTGGAATAGGGAGACACGTATTTCTACCTGGTAAATCGAATCACCCAAGGGATGCACACTAACTGGGGATTAGTCCATTCTTTAGCGTTATCCAAGACAATAAATCAGGCACTCTTACTTGATGCTGTAAACGATTTCTCCCTCTCACCGAGACTCAACAGCAGCAAGCTGGACATATTCCCACTCTGATGGCAGTAATATTACTAATAATGTAACTTATAGGTGTCAAGAACTGTATGTTATTTAATCCTCGCAACATCCAAAAAATAGCATTATTCTGATTTTACAGATGAAGCTATTTAATTCTTGTCCAAAATCACATAACTAAAAAGTATTAAAAATTAGAATTCAAATTAAGCACAGGGCACTTGAGGGCTTACCAACTCTACTACACTGATACATAATGATTCCATCTCTAAGTCACCATCACTGAAAGGTAAGAATAGGGTAAGAAAGAAGTATGGAACACCTCATGTTCCTCTCTGGATTCTCCCATGCATTCATTTGTCACACAATTCTTGAGTGCAGGTAATATATCAGATTCTATCCTTGTTCTGTAAAGATAAATAATCTATAGTCATTGCCTTTATTAGTCATTGGAAAGGAAAATCGGTGAATGATTGAAGTTCACTATGATGATGTAATTGAAATGTATACAAGGTGCTATGAGGACACTGGAAAAATTTAAATTCCAAAGAATTCAGCGTTTTGACTTAGTGATGGCCTTCTCCAGGACAACAGTAAGTCCCCTAAGGGTGAATCCAGCAGCTCTTTGTCCTCAACTAAGACATTCTATGAACGTAACTGTCTGCCTCTCCTTCCCTGGACTGAGAAGGAAGCCACTTAGCTAGGTCAACTCCACTCATTTACCTGAAACCAAAGGAGCGTCCTCCTTCCTCCCACACCTCTAGCTTTATGGCCAGGAGCACTCAAGTCATTTTGGAGCAATTTGGGTCAACAATTTGGAATTGGAAGATAATTATCTTGGGCTACTTGCCTGACATCTGGAATCCAGGAAGGCAGATTTCTTGGTTTAATTAGATCCCCCAAACCTTCTTTCTGATCCCACAGCAAAGGGACTTGAAATTAAGTAGACACAGACATATGGATAACTAGTAGCAAAGCCACCAATTCCTGTGGGCATGACCTGTATCACTAAGACATTCTACCAAGCTGGCTTCACTGTATGGACACAGCCCAGTAGTAGAGAACTATACTGTCTTATACACAGCGTCCAAA
>NW_012123709.1:5950898-5954140 GCF_000951035.1 Colobus angolensis palliatus
GTCGTGAACTCCCAACTACAGGTGATCCGCCCACCTCGGCATTCCAAAGTGTTGGGATTACAGGCATGAGCCACCACGCCCAGCCAAGGTAGCAAAACTTAATACATGATCCAACATGGCTAGAACCTCTTTTCTTTTAATTCAGGGTAACCAGGTTTTTTTTCTTTCCTAACTAGGAGAATGGCTAGTGTCTTTATAGTAAAAGCCTATTCATTTTTCTACAAAGACAGGAAAGAAACAGGTTGTTTGGTCCCTGACAACAAAATCCATGGGACTAGAACTAGAAAACTCTTGAAAACCAGGTTGCCTGACTCACCTTGAATAAACAAGGCTATTAAGGGCTTTTACAGGTTGAGGGCTGAAGGGAATCTTCAGAGGGTTTGTTTGACTTAGAGTGATGAAATACGCGGCCACAGAGCAAGGCATATGTACTACCCTGATCTACCCCATAGATCTACCCAGTGGATCATTATGGATACCCAGGTGGGGTTAAAAGCCTCCTAAAGACTGTGAGCAAGTGAAGGACAATCATCTAACCCAGGAACTGCCAGGAACAGTATTTTCCTTAGGGAAGCCGTATAACTGGCGAAGACCTGGACCTGAAGTTTTTATGTGGTGATAAAATATTAGAACCTTGTAACCTACACTTTAGGGAAGACCTGAAAGGCAAACGAAGAAAGGAGTTGCACACACATACATTATCTATAAAAGAAACATTTCTACAGTTTATCCCAGAAAAGAAAGAATATACAATAGCTTGGTCTATCAGAGATCAGCTGGTTTCAACTGCAGGAAAACGTCATATAGAGATAAATATTTTATAACTAGATACGGCAGGCCTTGAAGATAGCAATTGCTATTGCTTACCATAGGAGATTATAAATATGGATGTATCTATGAATAATAACTGAGATTGCTGACAATGCAATAACTGTTCACCTCACATATACCCTCAGATGGTAGGTGCTATAATGTCTTTTCATATAAGGGACAATGAATCTATGCAGGAGACTTAGTTGAAAGTGCTGGTTGGTTTCACACCAGCTGTCAAATAGGCCTTTCAAAACTCTTTTATGCATTGGAAACAGTGACCTGGGGGTGAGAGGCTCCTAGCCCGGAAACTGATCCCTCGAGCCATACAGATCTCAATCCCTGATGATTTTGATTAATCCATGCTGACAAACCAGATTTGGATCAATAGAAATTATCTGTAACAAGAAACTAATTGTGTATTTAGTAAACTCAGTGAAATTTTTGATGGCTTTAAATTTATATGGAAAAGACCCTATTGACTTTTGAAATCAAAATTCATACCACTTTAGGGTAATATTGCCTTGGGTTATAATAAATTATGGTCGTCCGCCTTCTCTCTTGGGTAATATATTGTCTGAAGGCATCTAATCTGTTTACTCTTAAACTGTGAATATTCTTTAATTATTATTTAAAGAGACTTTAAATCTCTATTTACATAATGTAGAATCTATTTACATAATGTAGAAAAGCACAGAAAAGTACCTCTTATACTATTTTCATACACCATTCCTGTTTAAATGAAGCAGCAAATACAGCAATTTCAAACCATGTTACAATCTCAGCTCAAATTATGCAGTGGCTTAGAATAGTAAAAAGATGTCCCTAAAGTTGCATCCTCTTCAGGGTATCAGAGACCTCAGGTGTTAGAGAGCTGCTGAGAGGAGAAGTGGATGAACCAATGAACCAGTGTTGAATTTATATTGTACTTTTCACACAGGAAGATTCTCTAGGCCTTCAGTACACCTACACGTGAATCCGTGTGTGACGTCTAACTCTTTTCACTTAATTTCCTTATGGACCATTTTTCTGGAAAGGAAGATGGAAAATTTCAGCCAGCCAGAAATGGACTGAGACTTGCCAATCTCATTTCACATTGAGCAGGTGTCCCAGACAGGGTTTGAAACCAAGCTGCAAAGATTAAAAAAAAAAGAAAGAAAGAAAGAAAGAAAGAAAATACTATTAGAACTAAACAGATGGCCCTGTATAGGAGCTTATGTAGTCAGCTTCAACTGGGTTTGTCTTAGTATCTAGAAGTAAGCCCTGCCTCATAATTCTTTGCAATTTAGTATTATTAAAATCCTCTTTTTTGCAGAAACTGCTAACATATCTAATAGAAGGACCTCACTAATCATTTCACTCTCAAGGAGGGAAAAAGTCTAAAGGCCAGGGCTTGAGGTCACAGGTCTATGAGGGAATGCTACAAGGTCTGTATTTTATCAAACGCAGGAACTATAAGAAGCTTTCACCTCTGAACCAGGTTGCTCTTTTTCTGGCTCCAAACAGAACTGTTCAAGCCATTCTCTGCCTTAAATGGGTAAAAACCCCTTTCAATATTCACTAGAATCCTCTAGCATACCGGGATTACTTATATTAAAGATTTTAAGCAGACTATTAGTGTTTGTTCTGAATAGTTGTACCACTGTGCCAAGCATATGTAGGGCAATAGGTGAAAGGGTAGAGAGCCGTTGTTTGATAGAATTTACATGCTGTGTGAGTCTAAATTGTTTAGCTGCCTGATATAAGTTTTATAAAGCCTAAATATCCATAAACTTAACAGATATGCAGGAGAACTAAAAAACTGCTTGTTTTATTTCTTCAAAGGTCACACTTTTTTTCCCATGACATAACAGTAAATAGCATGACAAAATGTCTTCAATATATCATAAATTATAGAAAATAACCATTGACTTTTCAGGATAGTTTAGGATAAAAATACTTTGAGATTAATTGTTGTAGATGCTCTTCAAATATGAGCAAGAAATATTGCCGAACTCATAATTGTTCAAATAAATCATGAATGTGATATAAATTAAAAATTAGAACGGTATTAGCCACAGACAGAAAAAAAAATGGTTCTAGAATAGTCCAATTTACTCATAAAATATATTGGGTTGAAAGTGTACAAATCTGAAAACCATTGAGAGCAGACCTAGATGTAACTGAAAGTCTGTTTAATGCTGTTCTCTGATTGTCTGCATATTATAAGTTCCCCAGCTCGGTGGAACATCTTACAGATTAAAGTAATTCCTGAACCCACTAGTGTGTTTACTAACTATCCAAATGTCTCTTAAAAGAAACAAAGCAGAAGCAACCTTAAAAACATGTAACAGGCCGGGCGCGGTGGCTCACACCTGTAATCCCAGCACTTTGGGAGGCCGAGGTGGGCGGATTACAAGGTCAGGAGATCGAGACCATCCTGGCTAACACGG
>NW_012123709.1:5954780-5970316 GCF_000951035.1 Colobus angolensis palliatus
ATAAATAAATAAATAAATAAATAAATAAATAAATAAATAAACCAGAGGTCAGCAGTGTATGTCCCACAGCCAATGCTAGTCAGCCACCTGTTTTTGTAATAAGGTTATATTGAAACTCAGCTACACATATCATCTGTGGCTTCTTTTGCCTTGTGACAGAGTTGGGTAGTAGCAACAAAGGTATGTTGGCTCACAAAGTCAAAAATATTTGCTATGTGACCATCTTCAGAAAAAAAAGAATTGTCAACCCATTATAAACACAAAAAAAACTCAGAATCTCCTCCAAAAATTGTGCCTCTTCTCCATTCCTACTACAACTTTAATTTGGTGGATTTATCTTGATATGTTCATATTACTGCATGGCCTCCACTCTAGTTATATGCTGCTGCATAATAGAATATCCCAAAACTTAGTGAGTTTAAACAACGACCGTTATATTATAATTCATCATTTTGTGGATCAGAAATTTAGGCAAGGCTCGGCTGAATGATTCATTAACAACAGTCAGTCATTGGAATTCATCTGGTAGCTGGGCCTGTCTTGAGGGTTTAAGGCAGCTTTACTCACATGTCTGGTGTCTTGGTGAGCAACAGCTGGAAACTGGATTCAGCTGAGCCCTTTTGCCTGCCCCGTATTCTCTGGGCTTCTCCAGATGATCTTTTTCTGCAGGATAGTTAGACTTCTTATATGGCAATTCAGGACTCCAAGATACCAAAATGTAATCTCCCAGTCCTCTTAAAGACTACTGGCAGAGTGTCACTTCTTCCATAGACCATCTGAGATTTATGGAGAAAGGAAATACACCCTACCTTTCAAGGGGAGGAATGTCAAGGAGCTTGTGGCCATCTTTAATCTGTTACTCCCTCCTAACTGGTCACCCTGCCTCAAATCTTTTTTCATACTCTGGCCATATATTTCTGAAATCTCAATTTCATTCTATCTTCCCCCTTCTCAGAAACCTAAGATGGCTTCCTCTAGCCTATTTGGTTTAAATTTCTGTCCCTGACATTCATAACCCATTATATAAAAGGGTCCTACTATAATAATCTTACCTAATTTTGCATTAGTCTCTGTTTGTTAATCATTAGCCTGTTTGTCATACATAGTCCTCGCCTTCCCCTACCCTGTTCTGTATCATAGGGAAGCTGACCCCTGCAGGATGTTTTTCCTAGGCTCCTTGTCAACTTCAGACTGGGCCTGGCAAATAAGAGACATTGGTGGGAGATTAGGAGGTGGCAGAAGTCAAGTTATTTCTCCTTCTCTCTGCTTCATGCAGATCTCTGGAAATGATTGCATCTTCATTTCTCCTTTGCTCCAGATCCAACTGGTTAAGCCTTCTCCAGTTCCATCATCCTCTGAGTGACCCTGGTTTCTGAGCTCCAGAAACTCTATATTCTCCCTTGTCATTCCAACCAAAGCATTGCTGGCAGCTTCCCGAAGTTGCTCATCTCTAAATTGCTATCTTGTCTCCTGTTCATCATCCCAGCCTTTGGTCACCTTTAAAGTCAATTCCCTGTATTAAATCCCTTCTGTTTAAAATAAACTCAAGTAGTTTCTATTCTGATTAGACCCCAGCTGTTCTCAACACAAAGCATCCACTCCAGGCCAGGCAATTTTGTACCTGGCCCTTCAGCCCCTAGGTGCCTGTTAGGATATTTCTGGCCTGGACCTCTGGCCTCATTCTTCAAAGCCCAGCTCAAGCTTCATCTTCTTCAAAATGCCTTTCAACATCACTCCAGTTTTTACTCATCTGACTCCATCATTCCTTGATGACTTTCAATGTGTCTATCTTCCCAGTTTGTAAGTTCATTGAGGAAGCTTGTAGTGGAATCCTGTTTCCCAGAGTTCTCACCACAGTGCCAATGCACACAAAGCACTCAATAAATATTGCTTATTTGCTTCACTATAATATCTTCTAGGTCTGACTAGGGCTAAAATCATCTGTGCTCCTGAATGGAGTGGATTTAGGGATGCTTTTTTGGGTTAGTGCTACTCTTAAGTTTTCCCCATCCTGGGTAAACATGTTATAATAGACAGGGAGAGACTACTTTTGTTTTGTGGTGGCAGATAGTGGGTGTTAGGCACAGAGTATAATTCAATGTCCTATATGAAGTAGATATCAAATAAATATTAAATGAAAAGAAAAAGCCTACACCATAACTGATGGATTTGTGTGGAAAAGCCAATGAAAAAAATATTAAAAATGACACTTTAAAAATTGAAATCTTTTTGATACTTTTATCAAGTACTATTAATTCTGGAATTAAAGAACAAATATAATTTAATCTATATATATTTAAATAAAATCATAATAAAGGAAAATGCCACAGAAAAAAATACAAATTAATAAATTTAAAATCCAGTCTTTTATGTCTCACATTTCTTATGCCCTAGATCCACATTTTATTCTTTTTTTCCCCTGGTACTTTAACAAGTGCTGGAAACATCAGAGAATTCAATAAACATTTTAGTTGTTTGAAAATATCTAACAGATGATGTTCCTGCCATCTAGTTGCAAAATTGTCTTAAGGGATTATTTAGGCAAAATAGTTCAATTTGGGGATTTTGTTTTGCAAAATAAAATACTAAGAAAGTTTGCTACAGTATTTACTGTTTTTAAGTCAAAAAAACATGTTTATTTGGGACCAGAACATGGTCCACTTTGAGTTCTTAAGATCTGCTATATAACTAACTAACTCAGCTTCTGGTATTTCAAGATGATATCAGAAGAAGCTTTGCCTTTTTTTGAAAAAAAAAAAAAAAAAAAGAGTATAATGGCCAGCTAATTTTGAAAATGAGTTTCTTCTCTGCTGCTCTTCTCAACCACAGAGACAGTCATTTGAATGCTTTACAGAAAATGCCTCAAGCCTCCTCAAATTTCACCTTTTCATTGCACTGCTGATCATTTAGAGGGCAGACTTGTTCCAGACAGCTTTAATTAAACTGTACTGAGGATGCAGATAGATGTCAATGGAAATGATCCATAACATGAGACTAAGCATGTATTTAACAGTGTTCCATCTAGTTCAATCACCTTCTAGCATTTCCGTGGATTTACGTTCATGTAGCAAAGACTGAATGTGTATACGTATTTTTTAAAAATCTATCTCATTAGTGGCCATATGCTTCAGCTTCAATGGATGCAAGAACTGTCTGCAATCTGCCAAGGATTTAGCAGCATCAATAATTTGTGAAGAGTCATGTTGGTACTGGTCGAAGGGTTAAGTGCTCTGCACTCCAGGGGCATCTCTTTTGGGATCTGAACCCTTAGTTGACTGTTAGGAACCTTATCCCCTGTGAGGTTTCCCACTACATGCTGCTTGTCAGATGCATCCAGCTGTAGCTAGGAAGCATTATTAGCTCTGGGATTTAAAGATCGGTGTTAAGTACTGATAGAATGGTGTCTTTCACTTAAAAAGCAGGGAGAATATACTGTGGCAAACTCAAGGAGGTTTTCATGTTCCACGTTAAGTATACATTCTTTCCTTTTGCCTATTCTTTCATACACGTCTTGTGAAAAGATTACACAGCATCCTTCTGAGAAAGAGTTTATGTTTAACATTTGTTCCTAGAACTTCCTGGTGAATTAGATTGCATCAGCCAAAGTTCAAAGATAAATGTCACTTTAAAATAAGAGAAGGTGCCAGGTGCGGTGGCTCCTAGTACTTTGGGAGGCCAGGGCGGGCAGATCACTCGAGGTCTGGAGTTTGAGACCAGCCTGGCTCAAACCACCAGGGTTTCCGTGGTGAAACCCTGTCTCTACCGAAAAGACAGAAAAATTAGCCAGGCATGGTGGCGGACACCTGTAATCCCAGCTCCACAGGAGGCTGAGGCAGGAGAACTGCTTGAACCCAGGAGGCAGAGATTGCAGTGAGCCGAGATCGTGCCATTGCACTCCAGCCTGGGCAACAGAGCAAGGCTCCATCTCAAAAAAATAAAAATAAAAAAATAGTAAGAGAAGTTTTGATATGAAAAGCATTGCTTCTCATTCCCCTACCCAGAGAGTGAAGAACAGGTAACATAAATGATTTTTTGAAGTTTAACTTATGATACTAGTCTTGAATTAAGATTTCTCAAATGTAGTTGTTTTAATACCAACAGCAGCAAAGGTCATATAAAAGCTTTTGCAGCATGTGCTAGACTGTAACTTCATGTACATATAACTCTTGTTTGTCTTGTTCACTCTTACAGGCTTGGCACTTGGCACAGTACCTGGCGGATAGTACTTAATGAATGTCGGATGGATGGCAAAAAGAGACAACGGGGAAAACAGAAAGAATGAAGGAAAGAAGGAAATAGTTGGAAAAACATTTTAGTTGATCTGATCTGCATGCAAGTATTTGCTCTCAGTAATATTTTCTAGAAGCAGTTCTAAGAGGATCTGGGGGTGGATGTTTAGCATAAAACATGTTTCAACAGTTTTAATGGATATGGATTTCTGAGCTAACTTACATTATTATGACCTGTTAGTAGTAGCAGCACTTACTTTCCTTGTTGAGTAAAGGATAGGAATAATTATGTTGTGATGACAGATTTCCATCAGGTTTTTTTTTTCTGCCACATATCTAGACGTGACTTAGTCTTAATGTACCTGAATACTCCCATAGTAAAGTGTATTGTGATTTCATCAAGGAGGGCAATAATTATTAAGCAGAGGAATCTTTAGTCTTTGTCTCTTTGAATATCTAACTGATCTTAAAAATAAAGTGGTTTATCTATTTGCAGTTGATTTTCTACATGTGTTTGTTTCCAGTAATTCCAGCCTTCTTACCCTGGAATAGTTTAACCCATCTCTTAATTGTCCCTAGCTGACGTCTAGAAGGTCTTTTTAAACTTCTTAACTGCAAGGCAAGCCCTCAGTGGACACCTTGATTGTGTCTGTTTGGGAAAATGCCAAGCACTAATGAGTATTTTGTTTAATGTAATGGAAACTGAAAGTGCATGGCTTCTTCCCTGACTGATCAATGCCCACTTCTGTTGTTTGAACGTATCTGTACATTCTAAATTCAAAACGAAGGATCACAAGAGGGCAGAGCACTTAGTGTCTGCCCAAGGAAGGACTTGAAGATTCACAAGTTTTGTTTATTTGGGCCCGGTATAGACAGACAGTACTGGAGTTAGTACTCTAGGGCCTCCTCTTCTGTGCTCAGATATGCAATTTTTATTAAACCCAAAGTCCATAATCTTAAACTTTTTTGTGTTAATTTAACAAAATAATAAGGGAATGAATTATGTTGTTGAATTCTAAGCCAGGCAATATCTACTTCTAAGAAGTTACCCATTTTTTATTTCATCATTATTTTTTATAAAATATTTGGTATATATTATATTTACCTTATTGTTTGCTTTTTCTGAAGTTCAAATCACAATGTGTCCAACACAAAATTTTAAGTAAATAAAGCATTATTTCTTAGTTAAATAAACAGTAATATTTGCTGAAAAATGGAATCTTAAGCAATTGAGTAGGCAAACATGATCAAGTATGTTCGAGTGAAGAGTAACGATTTCCATGTAGTGCTAACATTCTGCACAGAGACTAAGTGGAAAGTGTAGAAGATGTTTCATTGAACCATATCTAGCTGAATTGATACAGAGCTCCTTTCAGTAGTTTTTGTAATTTATAGACTTCATGTATGTGCTAGATAATTTTCACAAGAAAAGATTTCCAGCCATTTAAAATTTTAAATGAGATTCACCTTTCATCCAAAGTGTCCTGGGTTTAGTGATTTCATTAAAGATCAATGGATATGATAAGAAAAGAAAAGTTTTGAATCTAAAAAATGGAAATAATTTCATTCCTCAAATTCGAATTTAATGACTCGCTTTCTCTTTATTTCCAAGCCACCATCTTGCTTGATCATACTATCACCTTCGTTTGGAGACTGGAAATATACAAGCCTCCCCAAATTACAGTTTATAATGGAAAGCTCCCCTGACCCTTAATAATTGTTACTTTACTGAAACACTGTAATATCTAAACTCAGTTGCTTATTACACCAAACATGAAGTCCTTTGACCCTTTGGGTTCAATATTGATCAGCCTCACTTTTGTCAATATCACCTCTAATGTCAACATTTCAATGTGAAATAAATTCAGTAAAGGATAGTCTTCTTAATCCACACACATTAAAGATGTTTAATTCCTATTCATTACAAATTTCACCCAGTTTAAGAATTGTTTCTTCCATATTCTCAGTTAATAATTGGAGACTGGGCAGCATTGTAAGTACATGGTTAAATGTCATTACAATAAGAAGTTAGCTGTAAGATAACCTATACCGAGGACCGGATTCATGGAAAATCATCTCTGATAAAATTACTCCAAAGGTAACTTGAAGCAAATGTATTACAAATTCATCAAACGTGACTGAGATATTTTTTAATCCTGAGATCATGGAGGGAAATGCTTTTAAAAAGAATATTCAAGTGCTTGCTTTGCCCTTGGATAATGCAATAGAAGCTTGTGGTATTTTTCAGATTGTCAAATTGTGTGTGTGTGTGTGTGAGTTATTCTCTTGGCAAATTCCATGAATTTCAGTTCCATTTCTTGACAATTTAAAATTTGATTATCCAATTATAACTAAAGGTCATTAGTCTAATGTGGCAACTTCATGACAGTTTTAGTTACAAAAGAATTTCTCAGCTTAGAGAGGAAACTGCCATGTGAGAATTTTTTATTGAACTTTTAAGTTGGATGGTATTGTGAAAAGAATTTTGTTTTCTTCTTGTGCTTTTACTATTTATTAATAAAAATATGTGCTTTTTCCCCTGCCCCATGTTTATATGGTACCATATCACATGCCTCACCTCTCTGAATAACATCACCAAATTAACAGCAAGTGCTCTCTGATATTGCTGATTTTTATCATCATTAGATTTTGTCTTAAATGTTTATTTAGAGTACCATTTCTCTGTTTTTTTTTAATAACCATAACCTGAATATCATTTTCAGAACTAGAGAAAGTCATTTTCATTTCAGTCATATTATAAGTAGAATGTCTGCTAAAATGAAGAACCAGAAAAATTGAGGACATGGCAAATATTTTAACATTAGTTTTATTTGATGTGATGATGGAAAATTCCTCAGGCAAAACATACCACCGGACCAGACAAAATGGGTGCTGAGTGTCAAAAATATAGGAGAATCTTTTTCCACATCTCACCCCCAAAGAAATCAACTTTGCAGTGGTAGATGAGTTTGTTGAACAGCTGTTGATTGTGTACCTGCTCTGTTTAAGATCAACAGTGAAAACTCATTGTTTTTCTGTTTTTGCATCTTAAGAGTTCCAGACATTGCTGAAAGCCCAGATAGACAAGGTGGTTGGTACCTGCACTGCTTCTCGTATCTGTGACCCATTTACCCAGAGAAGAAATTATCCGTGCAGCATGCTGGTTAACACTTCGATCAACAAACAAGAACTCTACCACCCTGCTTGACGAGTGAGATCTTCACTCTAACTGTTCTCAGCACAGTCTCCTGGTGCAAAGCTGGACTAAGTATTTTAATATTACACTTTGCACCTCTTTTGTTCAACAGTAAGACCCAAAATAAACCTTTCTGCCTAGGTATGAACATCTGTTTTGCTTCAAAGGTTCAAAAGTATTCTCTTCAACACAAACTCCCTGACCTCCATGCTTAGAGCCGCGTAAAAGTCAATTTCTTCTGAGCCACTTGTTGAAACTTGTAAATGAACTGATTTTTCTGCAGTTGTGACTTATCAATTACATCAGCATTATCATTTCTTGCCCACTGGCAGAGGAGTTATGGTTGTAGATGGGAGTCATATCAGGCATTCTGTATGACTTCCTTGTCTACTCACTTCATTCCATGTGGAAAGAGACAGGTGTGCACTAGAGCTTTAAAAATCTATTTAGAGACGCAGCATCTAGCAGAAAATAATTTTTTTCTATATAGCACATTGTTGTTTTTACCCACTACTGTGCTATGCATGCATTGTACTTCCATTACCTTACTTAATCTTCATGGTAATTCTCTAAGGTACAAGGAGATTAAAAATGACTTAGGCAAGGTCACTACAAACTGGAGAACCAGGACTTGAACCTCGGTAATCTGACACCAGAGTTCGTATTCCTAACCACTTCATTTATACTTATACTCTTAAGAATTTCCTTTCTATAATGAAAATTATGTATTAAATATTTTAGATTTATTAGAAGAATAAATTCTAAAAATATAAAAACTAACTCTTGGCCAATATGAAGGCATTTTATTAGTGTACTGAAGATAGAGTTTGAGATCAGAGGCATGTACATTTACTTCTAATTTACAAGTTGGTATATGGGAACAGAAAATGTGGTAAGAAGAGTTTTTCTGCCTTTTGAGACATTCAGCCCATTTTTTCACCAGATAATTGATGAGCTGCATATTCTGTAGTGTTACAGCTTACCTACCATAGTCAAAAGTTTCTGTAGAACTATTTAAGTAGATGTGATGAGGGTTTGTTTTAAGTAAAGGATGAATGTGACTTTCATTATTCCCTGTGATATATAAACATGAATCAATAAAGGTTCCTCTTGAAACTTGTTCAAGAATTGGCATGCATTTCCAATTAATCTCATAACTTATATTTAACTGTTTGGCTGTGTTCCATAATTGATGGATGTTATTTTAATTCAGACACAGAGAGGGAGAGAATGCCCAGACTAGACAACAGGGTATATGTCAACTTTTAGACACATTTTACTCTCCCAATTAATCTATGTTTTGGCCCCACCACAGTTTGGCTGACAAGACCTCTCTAAATGATCATTATTGTCAGTTCTTAACAAATTGCAAAAATGACTCTTCCTAAAAGATCCATCAAATTGGTGACAAACCTTGCACACAGGGTAGGACATCCAGGTTACTGATTAGCTTTCAAGAATGGACTCAATAGAAAATCAGCTAAGTCTTCAGAAAAGATGGACTTAAAGGAACATTTGGCTGATGGAACCCAGTGGACTGGGAAAGACAGCACTTGAAGTCTGGGTAAAGGTATGAAGACGAAAGAGAGAAAAGCAGATGAAATCAGAAAGTAAAGAACTATTGAGAGAATAAAATACATACATACTTTTTCTTCTTCATTGTCTGTATGGTAAAGTTCAGGTCCCTTCACACAGCATTCGAGGCCCTTCACAAATTAATGCCAACCATTTCTCAACCTTATCCCCTAGCACTGTCCCCTCTGTTTCATGTCCTGCCAGCACAGTGTGTACTCTTCCCAGTGACATGGCACACTCATGTAACAGTGCTGCTGAACTTGCTTTCTCCTCTGCCCTCACTTCATTGACTTGGAAAAGTCTTCATTTTTGAACCTTAAATGTTACGTGATTTTTATGAACACTTTGCAAACACCCCCTTCCCCACCTCCACTCATCACACCCAATAAGAAGTAATTGCCTTTCCCCCACTCCCTGAGCTTCTTTCAGCATCTGCCTTATCATGTTGACATTTGCTAGGGGTCAAAATGCATAGTTTCCTCATCTTGGTACAACCAAGCACCTAGCGTTCAATCCATTTTTACTCAACTACATTCCTTTTTAATGTCCAGGTCGCTTTCCACTCCCCAGCTCCTTCATGATACATCTTCCTCCCTCACTCTTATTTTTAGAATAATAACATTATTCTAGTGCAACATAATCACGTAATAATAATAACTAACATTTGTATAATACTTCATAAATTACCAATACTTTCAAATCTGTATTAGCTGCTAGGGCTGCCATAACAAAATACCACAAATAGGGTGCCTTAAAGTACAGAAATTTATTTTCCCACAGTTCTGGAGGGTGGACGTCCAAGGTCAAGGTGCTGTCAGGTTTAGTTTCTTGTGAGGCCTCTCTCCTTGGCTTGTAGATGGTTTCCTCTCATTGTGTCCTCACATGGTCACTCCTCAGTGTGCATACTGTGTCCTGATCTCCTCTTCTTATAAGGATATCAGTCATATTGTATTAAGGTCCACTCATATGACCTTATTTTATCTGAATTACCTCTTCAAAGGTGCTGTCTCCAAGTACAGTCACATTCTGAGGCACTGAGAGTCAGGACTTCAACATGTGGATTTGGGGCAGGGGTTGTGGGGAAAAGACACAATTTAGCACATGAGTATCCATTATCTCGTTTATCCTCACAAGCAATAGCTATAGCCACTCTGTGCCCGTGCACTGTTTTCATGGTGAACTTCTTCAAAAGACGGCTCTTCTGCACCTAACTTTACTTCTTCAGGCCTTCATGATCTAGACCTCAAGTCTATTTATTTGGGAAAGGGGCTTTGTTGCTTAATGAGTGAATACAACAATGTGTCAAAATTCTAGAGTTTCTTACAGAGTTTACATTGTCAAGAGCTGAGCCTCATTGTCAGTAGAAAGAGAAGAAAGTGCTCCTTCCCTAGCACTGAGAAAACAGGAAAACTAAATTCGTAAACAAAACTTGGTTTTTGCAATCATTCAAAGCCTAAGTAAGGGATTTAAAGGTGCATATATTGGGCATTTCAACTGGACTAGCCTAGTTAAGAATGGAAATGGGTACCTGCTGCCTTGTACGGCTGCCTATTTTCTGACCCCAGTGCCCACAGAGCACTCATTGATGTGAATGGCTCCTTTCATATGAAAAAAATAGTGAGGCTGGTCTCGAACTCCCGACCTCAGGTGATCTGCTCACCTCGGCCTCCCAAAGTGCTGGGATTACCAGCATGAGCCACCGCGCCCAGCCTTTCAAAAGGATCTTAATCCCAGGCCAAAGCGGGGAGCACTGTATATACTACAGTGTGACTGAGAGCTGTTTTAGAGCCCTGCAAAGTTCCCCTTGTTAGCATTTTTAGTCAAGGGTATGAAGACACTGTGCTCTGCAAGACTCAACCCGTTTCTGATTCCTTTCTCATAAATCACTCTGATACTATACCCGGAAAAAGCCATCACATGCCATCCAATGCATCAGATGCAGAACTGCATCTGAGCTGCAAGAGGAAGACACGGTAGATGCGACATTGACTGCGACCTGGACATGAAGCTAGTGCAACCTCAGGCCTGCCTTGCTTCAGAAGGTGGGTAGCTATGTCTTGTCCTTTTTTTTTTTTTTTTTTTTTTTTTGAGACGGAGTCTAGCTCTGTCGCCCAGGCTGGAGTGCAGTGGCCGGATCTCAGCTCACTGCAAGCTCCGCCTCCCGGGTTTACGCCATTCTCCTGCCTCAGCCTCCTGAGTAGCTGGGACTACAGGCACCCGCCACCGTGCCCGGCTAGTTTTTTGTATTTTTTAGTAGAGACGGGGTTTCACCATTAGCCAGGATGGTCTCGATCTTCTGACCTCGTGATCCGCCCGTCTTGGCCTCCCAAAGTGCTGGGATTACAGGCTTGAGCCTGTCTTGTCCTCTTTATTCATACGTTGAAAAGTGGGGAAACAATGCAATGGCTTGATCACAAGGTCACTTCTCTCCAGTCGAGAATTATTTCCCTTCCTTTTATAAAGTGGGAAAATTTTAAATCCTCCTGATGGGTAGGGTGATTTTTGAAATGGTTTTGGAAGGTAGAGGCTGCTGAATCTGTGCTTTTTTCTCTAGGAATCTCCCTCTTCTCTTTTTCACTTCCTTCGACTTTTAATAGAAACAGTTTATATTAATATGGTGATGGCACTTATGTGTATAAATAAATGCAAACAGCTATTAAATTTTCTGAAAGCATCACCATCTTTTTACACAACTTGTGCTAGTGAGTGTTTTTTCATCATAATTTCCAAGTTCAGCTGCCAAAGAGCATTTCCCAGAGATCTTTGTGGTAGTGTAGGCATCCAGCACACGATTGCGAGAAACCCACAATTGAGGAAGAGATCTTTAAGATTTGAAATTTGAAGAATTTTTGCCACTAAGTGACAGACCCTCATATCAATATTTAACTAACAAGGTTTTCTCTTAGAGTACACAAATACATATTTGATTTTTGATTCTAAACATTATGTATGTATGTATATATACACGTATACACACATATATATGAATCAATTTTGTTTAACTTTTATTAACCATGCCCTCTTGCCAGAAGAATTTAGAGATCATCAGTATCAAAATTAGTCTATGCTGATGACTATTCTAGCATCCAAAACACAAAAGTATGTAAGAAGACCCAATCAGTGCACAAAGTTGTAGGTAGTTACAGGAAAGTGAGGTTTTGTTTTGTGTTTTTGTTTTGTTTTGTTTTTTTTGAGATGGAGTCTCTCTCTGTTGCCCAGGCTGGAATGCAGTGGCACGATCTCTGCTCACTGCAACCTCCACCCCCTGGGGTCAAGCAATTCTCTGCCTCATCCTCCCGAGTACCTGGGATTACAGGTGCCTGCCAACATGTCCAGCTAATTTTTGTATTTTTAGTAGACACAGGGTTTCCCCATGTTGGCCAGGCTGGTCTTGAACTCCTGACTTCTTGATCCACCTGCCTCGGCCTCCCAAAGTGCTGGGATTACAGACATGAGCCACCACGCCTGGCCCAGAAAGTGAGTATTTTTTTAAATGAGCCTTGATTTCCCTCTTGCATACGAATGTAAAAATACCAATTAGCATCTTTTTTCTGGATCTGTGTTGTTTGTGCATATCTGCCTAGTAGGTCTCGTATTCTTTCTCCTCCCTCTCCTCAGAGCACTTCCTGCTCTTTCCCTAATTGTTGGGCAGTAAGAGAGATGGGCAGATCAATCTACATGAGTAAAGCTTGCAGAGAGCAGAAATAGATTTACTAACTTGGATGATGGCTTCTAGTGACTCCCTACCATACACATGACTGGGTCGCCATAAAGCCACCTAAGCCGATCACCTTAATAGGTTAAAAGACGACATCGAGAGATTTTAAGCAGAAGTGATTTCATTTTCTTTCTGTCACTAGTTACATGGTTAGCTCGTTCATGTGCTGATTTGTTATACCACATAGGGCTGGCTCATAGTCCTTGCCAGCCATCTGAAATCTTGATGGTGTCAGAAATGTACTGTCTCCTGGGAATGTATAAGAAAGGAGACGTGAGCTCCTCCTCTTCAAGGACACTCTCTTCAATCCATTATCTCCTGCCTATGTGCGATAGTCTATCAAAATACAGTGATTGAATAAAACTTTTATTTCAGATAATGAATGCATTGATTTAATAACGGATTTGTACTACATGGTATTATAGTTCTGTAAATGAACACTGAAATATTAAAATGGGAAAACTTACCATTGGTCCAAGTTAAATCATAGGCATTTCTTTTACTGGAAACCCTAATAAGATAACAACCCATTTGACACTTAAAACAAAAAAAAATGTGTTATATAAGTACTTAACATTTTCTAGCTATTTTTAAGCCACCTGTTTTTCCTATCATAAGTACATCTGGCATCAGGCAAACAGATTACAGTCATGGACATGTGACTAATTTATAATGTTTTTATATTTTCGTTTTTTTGGCAGACTAATCCAGGTTGATATATTAGTCTGGCTTTCAAAGATGACTCTTGAAATCTTGCACTCTTGCAACCTTTTTACCTTTTTCTCTTCCAAACCCTAGAATATTTTTGGCAAGTCCTAAAACTTAATTATAAAACAGAGTCAGGGAGACAGAAATGAACGCTTTTATGTTCTATCCATCTAGTGCCCCTTCCAGAGCTAACTTCTAAAAGGAATCATGAATCTGTTGTACCCAATGTTGATTTTGAAAGATCTTTGTACTTTCAATCATTCTTTCTTCCTTTGGTTTACTAGGCACATTGGCGCTTGTGTTTGCATCCTATTTTGAGAATTGCATTTTGTCTAAATGTAATGGAAGTTTAATAACTCAAGCCCGGCAGGAGAAGAATCAGTTGCTTGCCTTTGCCAAAGAAGTTTGAAGTTTTGAGCCATAAGGAATGGAAGCAAAACTGTGGTAGCTCTGCTTCTGCATCTTGAGTTAGAGAGGGCAAGCCTACTTATCTCCTCAGAGCTTTTTTTTAAATTCTAGATTTAGTGGGTATAAAGACAGTTTTGTTACATGGACATACTGCATAGTGGTGAGGTCTGGGCTGTTAGCATAGCCATCACCCGAATAGTGTACCTTGTAGGTACTAAGCAATTTCTCATCCCTCACTCTCCTCCCACCCTCCCACCACTGAGAGCATCTTTTTGATCTGGCATCAAAAGGTGAGGCATCCCTATTTATGGAGATTTTGTTTTTTTTGAGACAGAGTCTCTCTTTGTCGCCCAGGCTGGAGTGCAGTGGCGCGATCTCGGCTCACTGCAACCTCTGCCTCCCAGGTTCAAGCGATTCTCCCGCCTCGGCCTCTTGAGTAACTGGGACTATAGGCGCCGCCACCACGCCCAGGTAATTTTTTGTATTTTTAGTGGAGACGGGGTTTCACCGTGTTAGCCAGGATGGTCTCGATCTGCTGACCTTGTGATCCGCCCACCTCAGCCTCCCAAAGTGCCGGGATTAGTGAGGCACCCTGCAATATTTATGGAGAATCTTTTGTTGTCTTTTTACTGTTATCACTACAAATTTTATTCAGAAACCGATCTTTGTGGTGTTGTTGTTGTTGAAAAAATCCCCTTATGAACTGCTATGGTCAATCAACTACAACACTTTCTAGCAGACATAAGGTAAAAATGGGATGGCTCAGAATCGCCCAGATCCTTCACGGCCTCTCGACCGCCTCCTGTCACGCTCCCGCCGCCGCCGCCTGGGCCACCGCCACCGCCACGACCACGGTCTCTAGACCCAGAACGACGCTCCCGGGATCGGGATCTTGATCTATGCTTCTTGCGACGCCGCCCATACAGCTCCCGCCGCAGCTCTCTGGAAATGGGCTTCAAATGCATGAAGCCGCAGAAGCCGCCTCGTGAGCATTCGCCCATGGCGGCAGGCTTCTCTGAAGTCCGTCTCAGGTGACGGCTGGGCGTGGCTCGGCTGTCCGTTAAACCAACGGTTGTTCAAGTTAGTCACAGCCTTTTCCGCATTTGCCTCACGGCGAAACTTGTCGTACACGCTCCCCACCAGGTGGCCTCCCAGCTTGTCACAGACGTTCGTCTCCTCAGCTTCCCCATACTTCTCCTCCATTTCTGTAAAAAACCTCCTCAAAAAATTCATCACAGTGTTCCTGCATCTCAGCATCGCTCAGGGCACAGCGCAAACCGTCGGCCGACTGGGAAGAGTTCTGAGGGTTACGGGAAAAGTTCAAGAGGCCAGTGGTCTGGCTGAACGTCGGCTTCTTGTGCAACCGACAGCACCCGTCAGCATGACGACATGCTCCAATTTTGAAGTAAAATGAACAGCTGACTTTGTCTTTCTCGGTGCCGAAGATGGAGGCCGGATACTCCGCCGTGTCCCACCCACTGACGCCCGCGGGAGACCTGTGGAGAATCTTAACTGCTGGGTTGAATATGTCCTATGCTCCCTTTAAAAATCCACCAAAGGCCCCGAAGTAATGGACGTGTTTTTAATTAATCTAATATATAAATCATGCATCAGGCTGGGCGCGGTGGCTCAAGCCTATAATCCCAGCACTTTGGGAGGCCGAGACGGGCGGATCACGAGGTCAGGAGATCGTGACCATCCT
>NW_012123709.1:5970491-5984070 GCF_000951035.1 Colobus angolensis palliatus
AAAAAAAAAAAAAATCATGCATCAGATATACTTCAAAACAGAGCAGCTAGCAGAACACCTTGAAAGATTCATTAGAACCTTTTTTTTTTTTACAGACATGCAACTAAGTTAAATGTGTCAACTCAAAACTGAAATGAGAAATAGCAGGGTGCTTTATAGATTGAGACTCAGGAACATGGGGATTCTAATCTTGTCTCTGTTTCTGACTGGTTGCATGACTTTAGTAATGTTTATGACATATTTCTAACTACTCCTCCTTCTGGCCAAAACCCAGAACAACGTTTAATAGAGCATTTTAAGCTTCTAAGAAAATGGCCCTAGTTCAGTTGACAGCAGTAAAGCGTTGCATTTGTAAATGTGAAGTTACGTTGCCTGGATTCAAATCCTGGTCCCACCACAGCTGCTGCTTAACCTCCGGTTAATCCCCTACTGAAGAGCATTAGGTGGTCTTTTGCTGTTATATATACCACCACAATAGACATCTTTTTACATATACATATGTTTATGCATTTAAATAATTATATATATATACACATACACACACACACACACATATATATATATATATATTCCCAAAAGTAGACTTCTTCAATCTAAGATTAGGTAATTTTATTTTATTTTATTGAATTATTTTTTATTTATGTTTATTTTGAGATAGAGTCTCACTTTGTTGCCCAGGCTGGAGTGCAGTGGTGCAAGCTCAGTTCACTGCAACTCCACCTCCTGGGTTCAAGCAATTCTCCCTGCCTCAGCCTTCTGAGTAGCTGGGATTACAGGCGTCTGTCACCGGGCCTACCTAATTTTTGTATTTTTTAGTAGAGATGGATTTTCACCATGTTGGCCAGGATGGTCTTGAACTCCTGATCTCAGATGATCCTCCCACCTCGGCCTCTCAAAATGCTGGGATTACAGACATGCGCCACCACACCTGGCCAGATTAGGTGAATTTTAAATTTTCAGGTATATCGCTAAATAGCCCTCCAAAGTCATTATACCAAATTTGTACTCCCACCGACAGTGTATATAGGTTCCAAGTTCCCTACACCTTTCCCCACACTGTTAACTGGCAATTTTAAATTTTAAAAATTTTCATTAGTCTCAAAGTGGAAAGATGGAATCTCATTTTTTATTTTCTCACCCTTAATTTTAAGTAAAGATTGGCATCTTTTCATATTTTAGTAGCAATTAAGTTATAAAAATCCCATTCTCAATTTTCTGTTAGGTATTTTGTCTTTTGCTTATTGATTTGCAAAGCTCTCAGTTGATTAAGATCTTTGTGAAACAGAAAATTTGGAAAGCAATTTTGATTAACTTTAATCATGAAGGATATTTATAAATTTGAAAACTTTATTGCACTTGGCATTACTGCCTGAGAAAAGACAAAAGCTCCCCAGACATGAACAGTGAAAATCCTTAGCTATGTAATACCAGAGTTATTACCATAATAATCATTGAAATAATTTATATGTAAAGAAAAATGCAAGGAGGAGCCAGGCACAGTGACTCACGCCTGTAATCCAAGCACTTTGGGAAGCTGAGGCAGGTGGAGTGCTTCAGCCCAAGAGTTTGAGACCAGCCTGGGCCACATGTTGAAAACCCATCTCTACCAAAAATACAGAAAAATTAACTGGGCATGGTGGCACACACCTGTAGTCCCAGCTACTCAGGAGGCTGAGTTGGGAGGATCACCTGAGCTCAGAGAGGTTGAGGCTGCAGTGAGCCATGATTGTACCACTGCACTCCAGCCTGGGCAATAGAGTGAGACCCCATCTCAAAAGAAAAGAAAGAAAGAATAATATTGGTAAATCTAAGGAGTGATCCCTGCCTTTAAAAAGTTTACAGTAAAAGACATAGAACAAATTCACACAAAATGCTGAGGCAACACAAGGAACTAGTGCTGCAGGCCATACATGCTACAGCCTACCTCTAGTTGGAGTGATTAAAGAATGTTACTTAAAAGAAAACACATGTTTGAATAGGCAGAAAGATTCAGAAGAACAAAGGTATGAATCAAGTGAAAGAGACAGTAAATAGACAAAGGTAAATGGATTAGAGGTTTATATGGGGGACAGGGGAAAAGTTCAGCTATGAAAAGGTAGATTGGGGTCAAATTATTGATGGCCTTGGCTGTCTGATTTAGCTTGCATTTTATGGTGAAGGAGCAACAATATTTTCAGGACTCTTGACCTAATAAAATAAGCTTTTAGGATAATTTTGACATGTTAATAATAAAGGATGAATTAAAAATATTGTGTTGGGAAAGGGAATAACTAATATAGTCATACTTTCTATGGGAGAAAATCAACTAGTTTAAAGGAAAAGTGGCATGTATTTTCCTCAGTTTATAGTACCTAAAGCTTCTATAGAACTGATGCTGTATGATACCAAGAAAGACTGATCCAAACCCAGAATTTTTTGTGTATATAATGAACATTTCAATACAGTGCCTTTTTATAAACCTGTGATTCAACTTTCATATTCCTTCACTCACTCATTCTGAAGATCATAAGCCTTTCCTTGTTGGATCTGGAATTCATACCAATTTTCTTACAGACATGGAAATTCCAAACATACTATTGTCATTACACTTCATCTGTCATCCTTGGGAATGCCTTAATTTATTGTAATTTGGAGAAATGAGGTGATAGTAGAAAGAGCTCAGAATAATGGAAAGAAGGCGTTGGCTTCACAGAACTGGCAATTCTTTTCTTAGTTCATTTCCTTTACCTGTTGGTAAGGGTTAGTTATTAATGGAAGCCCCCTGTACTGCAACATGTAGCATTCACTCAACCAGTGTTTATTGAGCATATACAATGTGCCACCTACTGAGCCAAGCACTAAGAGACAGTTTTTAAAAAATAGAGCTAGTCCTAGCTCTTATGAAACCTACAACCTGATGGGACAAATATAAACAAGTCCACAACCTACTGCTGCTTCTCACATGTGACAAGGAGCTGGGCTCTTCCCTTGAAAGTCACCTACATGAACAATGTAACTTTGTTCGCCCATCTTCAGTTTACTTCATGTACTCCTATGCTTACGTTTATTTGTGTACCGAGGTATTTAATCCACTTCTGATGGATATAAGTGGATAGAAGGAATTAAAATAATAAATACTGGCAACCTTGCTGTAAAATTCCAGATGTGCAAATGGCTATGGAGATCACCAAACAGTAAAACACAGAGACGATCTGTAGCACCGAAGAGATGCCATAGCTGCATTGGCAAAGGCATACTTTCTAAAGTGAATAAGAAGTACTAGATTGATGGCCCAGAGGGAAGGTACTGTGGGAACTTAGAAAAGGAAGCGTCACTTCCAGAAGGGGTGAGCTTTGTCGGTGCCTCAAAGGATGGGGTGCATATGAATGGGTCGAGGAGATAGACTGTGTCATAGGAGAGCCTGAGTTAGTGACAGCCAAGGAGAGAAACCCAACACAAACGGACTTGTGCAGAAAGAGTGGTCCTAGGGCTTCAGGCATGGCTAGAGCCATGGGGTCCTACAATTTCAGTTGATTCCTCTTTCTCCCTTCATCACCTGGCTCTGCTTTCCTCTACACTGGTTTCAGTGTCAACCTGACTGCACACGGTCGCCCCTCACATCTTCTGGCTTACATCCTACTCCCTAACCACCCCAAAACAAAAGATAAGCTCTCTTTCTCAACAGTTCTAAGCACACTCTTGTAATCACCTGATTGGACCAATTTATATCATGTTCCTTTTATATCATGTTCCTATCCCTGAGGCAATCACTGTAGCTGGGAGGAGAGAATTCATTGATTGGCCAGGTCTGGGCTATGTGTCCACCCACAGAACAGAGGCAGGTGCAGTCAGCTCCATCTGAGCCATATCAGAACAAGATCAGCTCCCCAGAGAAAACAACTGGAATGAGGTCACCAGAACAATAACAACTACAACAATCATCATTGCAAACACTCTAAAATAAAGAACTCACTATGTACCAGGTACTATTCTAAATAACTTTTACCTATTACTTATTTGCTCCTAGCACCCCTGTCGGGTAGATAATCATATTATCCCCATTTTCAGATGGGGAAACTGAGACATGGGCCAGTAAATGGCAGACCAGGGAGTTAATCCAGGTCATCCCACTGCCAAGTCCATGGTCTTATCCGCTGTGTTTACACTAAAATTGACTTCTCTACACTCAGAAAAGAACTAACTAACTAGTTCAAGCTAACTAGCACTCAGACTCAGAAATGAGCAAAGTAGATCTGGAGAACAACCAGAAGGCCAACAATTCAGAAAGCCGGTAATTTTAGTTTCTTCTCACAGCCAGGAAACCATATCCAGAAAGCTGGTAGACAGCTAATGCTTATCTTCACCAGGTGGTGAAATTTTTATCAGACCCAAAAACCACCAACTGAACTTCCAGGGTGAACAAAATAGTCACCACAGAAACCTGAATCATTCCCCAAAAGCTACCCCAGTCCAATCCTCTTGACAGCTTATGGTTTGCACTTTTACACAATTTACCAAGAACTGATTTCATAGCGATGCCGGATCCTCTTTTTCTCTCCCGCTTTGAAACATCATTCATGGAACATACATAAATCTTAGTTAAAACTAACAATGTGGCGGCTGTGAGGGGTCGCGTCTCACAGCAGCCGCCCGGGCCGGGCATGGTGTTGGGCACCGGACCCGCCTCGCCTGTCTCGGGGAGCCCAGGGTAAAGGCAGCAGTAATGCTAACGCTAGCAAGCAAACTGAAGCGTGACGATGGTCTCAAAGGGTCCCGGACAGCAGCCACAGCATCCGACTCCACTCGGAGGGTTTCTGTGAGAGACAAATTGCTTGTTAAAGAGGTTGCAGAACTTGAAGCTAATTTACCTTGTACATGTAAAGTGCATTTTCCTGATCCAAACAAGCTTCATTGTTTTCAGCTAACAGTAACCCCAGATGAGGGTTACTGCCAGGGTGGAAAATTTCAGTTTGAAACTGAAGTTCCCGATGCGTACAACATGGTGCCTCCCAAAGTGAAATGCCTGACCAAGATCTGGCACCCCACCATCACAGAGACAGGGGAAATATGTCTGAGTTTACTGAGAGAACATTCAATGGATGGCACTGGCTGGGCTCCCACAAGAACATTAAAGGATGTCATTTGGGGATAAAACTCTTTGTTTACTGATCTTTTGAATTTTGATGATCCACTGAATATTGAAGCTGCAAGACATCATTTGCAGGACAAGGAAGACTTCCAGAATAAAGTGGATGACTACATCAAGCGTTATGCCAGATGATAAAAGGGGACGATTGCAGGCCCATGGACTGTGTTACAGTTTGTCTCTAACGTGAAACAGCAAGAGGTAGCCCCCTCTCCCGTCCTCATGCTCCCTCTCAGTCCCCTGGATTGCCCCTGTCCTGTGACCATTTTCCCTGAAGAAGATCATCTTCATGACTGCTCATTGTAGATGGAGAATTTCAACATAAATACGGCAAGAAAATGTGTTTGGGCTTCTGAAGAGTTGTGTGCTTACCTTAACATGTTTATCTTTTTTGAACTTGTACTGTATAGGCTGTTGGTGAAATTCTTAAGAAGTTGTAATGAACTCAGAAAACAAAACAAAACAAAAAACTAATAATGCATTTAAAAACACACACAGTCAAACGATTGCCAGTTTGGCATTAAGAAGCAGTAGACCTGGGCTTGAGCCTGTTTACCGTGCATTTCCTGATGCAGAGAAAAGCAAGCACAGCTGAGAAAATGCCACAAAGTATTATATAGCGACAGCTCGTGTGCTTCAGAAGAGAAATGGATACATTAGGAAAAGTTTTTTTCCCTTTGATGTAGAATATGCTGTCTTTTTAAATGGGAGTTAACTTTAAATAAATAAAATTCAGCCTGTAGGCTTCAGAAAACTAACGTTGTATGTAACAGTGTCATTTCTGTGATCCCTGAAAGCATTTGGGGAGTTAACTTGGGCCTTCATCATGACTTTCCTTCATGGCATGGAAAGCACATTTTTTTTTTAATCTCTGTTTTATTGATTTCCCCTTACTTCCTCCCACATGTTCCCTCTGCCAGCGGTTATCTCTGCCCCTTCTGCTCTCCCACATGCTGTGAGGGCAGGTGGACTTTCTCCTGTGTCTCTGCCTGCAGCTGGTCCAAGCGCCGCTGCCTTCTCGCTCCATCCTTGTTTGAAAACCTCTTCCTGTACAGTCTTCGAAAAGAAGAGAAGCCAAAGGCCCTGGACCTACCTCAAGAAGAGACCAGAAAGAGCCTCCTGTTCCCATGCTGAACCATTTGCAGAATGTGCAGTTTGCAGTTAGCATTTTTTTTTTTTTTAGAGATGGGTCTTGCTGTGTTGTCCAGGCTGGTATCGAACTCTGGAGCTCAAGCAATCTGCCCTCCTCAGCCTCCCAAAGGGCTAGGATTAAGGCGCGGGCAACCGTGCTCAGCCTGCAGTTAGCATACTTTCAGTTGAACTTAGAGATGTTCCCCCTCCTTTCAGGACACAGAGTATATGAGCCTGGTAGATGGACTGTTTTGTTTACTTTTGGGCTTTTTATTTCCCCAAAACAGCCCTGAATAGTCAAATATCAGATGATTTGACACCCCCACCGCCCAACCACCATCCAAGATTTGGAAGTCTTTTTTCTTTTAAACAAAATTAATAGGCCAGGCGTGATGGCTCATGCCTGTAATACCAGCACTTTGGGAGGCCGAAGTTGGTGGACCACTTGAAGTCAGGAGTTCGAGTCTAGCTTGGCCAACATGGTGAAACTCCATCTCTACTAAAAATACAAAAATTAGCCAGGTATGGTGGCATGTGCCTGTAATTCCAGCTACTTGGGAGGCTGAGGCAGGAGAATCACTTGAACCCTGGAGGCGGAGGTTGTGGTGAGCTGAGATCACGCCATAGCTCTCCAGCCTGGGCAACAAAAGCAAAATTCCGTCTTAAAAAATAATAATAGTTTTATGTAAATGCATATGTAGAAACTTGAAATACAGTATGCTTTGCAACATAAGAAGAAACATTGATAAGTATTTTTTACCATAAGTGTCCATTTTGACCATTTTTAGTGTTTTAGGAATTACTTTGAAACTGACTATGTTTCAAACATATAAGACTACAATTGGAGAATCCTTAATATTAAAAAGTTGCCCTGATCAAAACATTTTTCAGAATTTCTTGGTTAGTAAGATTTGGAAGCTTATAGCTTCTAGAGTTTATGTTTTTAGAACAAGAGGTGTGTTTGTGTCAAAGTGAGGTGGGGGTTCACGAAATGAATGCAAAATTATGTGCACATATACATATGCTTGCGTTCTAGAGAAAGCCTTGGTAGCTTTTAATCAATTCTCAAGAGGGTTCATGACACAAAGAATTCCCAATTTGCCTGTCTCACTTTCCTTCCCACACCCATCCTCTCTTATCGGTAGCAGCTAGCTTGCTCTCTCCTGCCAGCTGCCTATTTATCCCTTCCCAGATGAATTGTCCCTCTTGTTTTCTGACCGAGCCAAGCTGAGCAAGGAGAACTCAAGAGCTGGTGCCCTGGTGGAGATGTCAGGTAGATGGCAAGACTGCTGGGAGCACCTCAGTGGGTCCCCTCCCGGTGAGCTGTTAGGAAGGTGGATGGCTTCCCCTGCCCAACCCCGACCAGGAAATGTGGGCAGTCCAAGATGCCGCTCTGCAGTCAAACTTTTATTACACTGAGGATAAGTTGAAAGAGAGTGTCAAGGGGAAAATGGAATTGGGTAGTGGCGTCCCATCGTTACCTGTTTTTCCAGTTACATTTTCTATTTGACGTTTTGGGGGATTTTTAAAATTTTTTTTTTTTTTCGCTGCTTTCCTTGGTTTCTGCCTCCATTACAACATCCTAACACTCTAGTTGGTTTTATATGGGACAAACAGGAGGTATTGCTTCTGGCAGGATGTGATTCTCTGTCCTGTTGATTGACGGATTAATTTTTATTGAGCACAGTGTGCTACCAGCGGAACCAAAAATCCAAGATACAATCCCAGCTCTAGGAGTTCATGTTCTAATAAAAGTAAGAAACAACATATTCAAACATCCCTGTTTCTTTTTCTTGTCAGTATTCCCTTCTACTGAGACAACTACACAGATAATGTAGGACCCCAAAACATGCTTTAAAAAAGGAGCTGACTGTACCAGACAGCTGGGTGGAGGTAGTGGTTTCATCTGAAGAGAGTTTCAGTCATCACATTGGCTGGCTGGCTGCTCAATGCTGGACTTTTTAAAAGAGTCAAACATTTTTCCAGATTTTTTTGGTTACATTCTTATGTCAAGTTAGATTAAACAAAGTTACAGTCTTGAACTGTGCAGTAGTTTAAACCCATACAGAAATCTCTTCACTAAAACACAATACTATATAGCTCAATTTCATGAAGGGCTAATGATTTTATATAGTCATATTAAGAATGTTTCATTGTCTCTTCATGTCTGTGATGTAAGGATCCATACGACCATTTTTTTCATAAATTAGCGTCCCCCCAAAGAAGTGTCCTTTCCCTGACTATTCTCTCTTAATCAAGCTCCCAAAAAGCCAGGAAACCCAGGTAATAGGTATTTTCCTATTTCCTCAGAGCAAATTTTCGTGCTCAAATGAAAACATTGTTTCATCCCTGGATCAGTTACAATATTTCTGAGCCACCATTTCCTCATCTATAAGATAAAAAATGTTGGAGATGATCATTTTAAGTTTCCTCCCAGCTCTGAACCACCCTGAGACACACAAATTTTCTTGTATGATTTCTGATTTCATTTGTAACCGTACTCATTTCCAATAGAAGCTGCATAGGAGCAGGGTCTATGTCCATCTTGTTTAGGTATACACCTAGCTCCTAGCACATGAAAGTAGGGCAGTAAATATAATGTGGACAAATAAATTATGTTCCAAGCGATGTGTGTTTTTGATGTGTATTTTTGCTGTAGCATGCCTCAAATCTTTCTATGGGAGAAAGCAGCGTCCATATTATAAATTCCTACCTTTTTTGGGATTTATTCCATATTTGAAATTCTTTCTTTTGCTCTGCCTGTGTGGCTATGGCTAAAATTCTGTCATCTCTTTCTCCTCCTTTTTCTTTTCGTGAACCCATTCTTTTGCAAACTGTTTCATAAAAGGCCCCAACACACAGAACACAAGACTTCCCCTCAGGAAGCGAGAGCTTGAGCTGTTGAGGAAGAAGGAAGCAGGGTCCTGGCGCCCACTGAGGCCAGCTCAGGCAGAGTAGGTCTCTGCTGCCACCAACCTACCAGCGGACAGTCGATCTAACAACACATGGAAGGAACAACATTCCTTGCTCTCTAGGCTAAAAACGTGAACCCATTCCCCCAAATAACGGGTCTAATTCTGAAGAACTGGGAAAAAGGAACCCACCACTACTCCAAAGGCTACCTAGACCCAGATCGTTGGCCACTGAGAGTCCCCAGCTGAGGGAAGAGTCAAAACACTTCCAATATGGTTAAATGTGCTGATTTTATTCTTTGCTAAAAAATCAGAGATTTAGGCCAGGCGTGGTGCCTCACGCCTGTAATCCCAGCACTTTGGGTGGCCAAGGTGGGCAGATCGCGAGGTCAAGAGATCAAGACCATCCTGGCTAATATGGTGAAACCTCCTCTCTACTAAAAATACAAAACTTAGCTGGGCGTGGTGGCACACACCTGTAGTCCCAGCTACTTGGGAGGCTGAGGCAGGAGAATCGCTTGAACCCGGCAGGCGGAGGTTGCAGTGAGCCGAGATTGCGCCACTGTGCTCTGGCAACTAAGCGAGACTCCGTCTAAAAAAAAAAATCAGAGATCTTCTCTAAACGTAAGGCTTATTCAGAACACTGAGATTTTGTGTGTGATAGGTAAACAGTAGGAAGTTAAGGGGTGGAATTATGAGGAGGGTCGGGGAGGAGTGGGAAATGAAGATGGGAGAAGAGATTTACCTGTGGCACTGAGTTTCTCCCTCTAAATGTCAGCCTGCAGCGTGGGCCTTGTGGTGCATTTGATAGGCAATACTGCTCTCTAGCGGCCAAGTAGGATGAGTGCAAGCTTCAATTAAATCCCTTAAAATTTAAGGTCATTTTTTGTTATTTTAGATTTCACGTCCAGTTTTAAGAGTAGCTTCTTTTAAATCTTAAGAAGAAAACAAAATAGTAATTCTACCCAAGTGCATAACTTCTTATAAAAGCATGCATGTGACTCTTCTCTCCCCTTCCTCACTGATTTTTCCTTGATGTCCCTTTATACATAGGCACACTCTTTTGGGCCTTCCTAATAAACCACCTGGCCATGGGCCTTGGAGTCACCTGGGGAAGCTTAGAACTTGCCTTACACCTCAGGCTCTGGCTACTTGAGGACCTAGTGGGAAAGGCACAAGATGATAAGTTGCCCTCACTGTTCCCTCGATGAGAAGGCCCTTCCCTTACTCCTTCACGAGGCTGGTTCTTCCCCAGGTTGCTCAGCCCAGAGGCCATCTGGCTAGGGCAGTCCCATGCCACTGACACCTTCCCTCAGTATCCACATCCAGCACATTATCATTCTGTCAGCTTCACAGATCATCACGCCTCAAAATTATCTTTTTGCTTTACTCATTTAATGTCTCTCTCTCCCACCACCCCATCACAATATAAGCTTTGTAACAGCAGAGACCTTGTCTATTTTTTTCACTTATATGTCTCCAAACCCTAGAAATTTGGCAGGTTCTTGGCACACAGTAGGCTCTAAATAAATAATTTTGAATAAATGATAGAGAATATTTAAGTTCTAAGCTTTCTCTTCCAATAGCAATCTTTTTGTCTAACACCTTACTGTCTCCAGCATTAGAAAGGTGGGCCATGACACTAGGTGCAGCATTCCACTAGGGAATTATAAGGCATGAAATCTCCCCATGCATCAGTAGAGGCAGCAGACTAGCATTGTAAATTCCCAGTACTGGGTTTCATTTAATTTTTAAAAGTCTGATTAGGGCCTGGCCCAATGGCTCACGCCTGTCATCCCAGCAATTTGGGAGGCTGAAGTGAGAGGATTAACTGAAGATGGGAGTTCGAGACCAGCCTGACCAACATGGAGAAACCCTGTCTCTACTAAAAATACAAAATTAGCTGGGCATGATGGTGCATTCCTGTAATCCCAACTAGTCAGGAGGCTGAGGCAGGAGAATCACTTAAACCCGGGAGGTGGAGGTTGCGGTAAGCTGAGATCACGCCATTGCATCCCAGCCTGGGCAACAAGAATGAAACTCTGGGTCAAAAAAAAAAAAAAAGAGGCTGATTATATATGTTTCTCCTTGTCTACTCAGCAAAAAGTCGTAGTGTAGGTAGGTACAATCTTCTAAAACAATAATATACAGAAGAGAAATAGAAATAGCATAATAAAATAGCAATTGGTAGATTCATTTAACATAATTGATTTAATAAATGGCAAACTTATGAGTACATATCATTGTACCAGGAAGGTTTTCAAGAGTACTATACATTTTTGGGGTAATATCAATATATGCTATGTTGTAGTGACCACAATACCTGCCTCCATTTCTCAGTGTTTTTGACTGAGTCGCAGAACCATTGTAGAAGACCTGTTTTGACAGCCTGCTTAGATCAGGGCTTCGTTTCTTGTTGTTGTTGTTGTCTCCTTTATCATTCCTTTTTTTCCCATATGAAATATAAAATGGCACTCCCGTAGGTGAAGCAAAACAATTTTGAGCTGTTCTGGTTAAAGCCATGTTAGGGACCCCAAAACCTGCCCAGTGGGCTTCCTTTACCATTCTCCTCTCCCCTTCCTCCCCCCTCTCATCATGAGAACCCCCAAGTTCCCTCTGTCAAGCCACAGGGCTTCTGAACCCAGAAAGAAAGCGACGGGCTTACTGTCCTATTCTACTGTCCTATTAAAATCCCAATATTTGAAATACTCTGTTATTCTATTATTCTGGTGACAGAGCAGAAACTAACTTATTGAACAAGCTAGCATGGGACTTCTGTACCTGTGCTCAGTCAATAGACATTTGTGGAGTGTGTTCTCACCACGTGTCAGGCTCTGCTAAGTACAAGGAATACCTGTGAAATGGGCAGGGCCTTTGCCTTCACAGAGGTCAGTGCAGTGAGAGATACTGATAGTACAATGTACCAAATACGATCACAGAGTGAACACAGAGGGGAACATTGAATATGTGCTGTTCCACCCAGCAGGAGCGTGGTGGATCAGGGAAGGTTTGCTTGTTGGAGGTGGTGATAGAGTTACAGACCTGTGAAAAGCTTGGAGAGGAGTTTTCCAGCTAAGAGGATAACACGTACCCACAGGCCTCATGGCTCATCTGAGGGACTGGAAGGAGCTCTGTTTCAATGGAGCATGAAATATATGGCGTCTGAACAGTGAGAGGAGAGAAAGATGAAGCTACAGAGGTGAGCAGAGTCTGCATCACAAAGGGTCTTATAAGTCATTGCCAAGAGTCTGAACTTTAGCTGGAGGGCAACGGAAAGCTTTTGCAAGATTGTAATCAGGGAAATGATGTGATAAATTCAACTGTAGTGTGAAGAATGGCAACGAGACTGATCAATGAGATCAATGTGGAGAATGTTGTAGTCATCGAGATGAGAGACGATAGTGGTCTGAATCAGAAAATGGCCATTGAGATGGAGAAGATGGATGGATTCAAGAGATATGTGAAAGCTGGAATCAGCAAGATTTCCTTGATTGAATATGGGGCATGAGGGTAGGGGAAAGGAAAGGATAATGCCCAGGTTTCTGGCTTGAGCCATTGAGTGGATGGTGATTCCTTCACCAATATAAGGGCATTAATATGGGTAGAAAGATAATGAGTTTTATTTTGGACATGTTGTGGGACATGTCTATAAGACAATTAAGTGGAAATAGAGTGCAGTTGTGTATAAGGATATGAAGCTCAGAAAAACTATCAACTAAAGATTAAGATTCAGGAGTTATTAGCATACATGGTTGGTGGTACTTGAAGATATGAAAATATATAAGATATCCAGAAGGTTTTGTAGAGAAATAGAGGATCTAGAATAGAACCTTATGGGACAAGCACATATGTAAGGGGTAAGCAGAAGACAGGCCCCAAAGGAAACAGAGAAAAAAAGAAGAACGTAGAAAATAAATTATTGGAAGCCAAAGGAAAAGAGTGTTTCGAGGAGATAGTTGTTGACTATGTTGAATTTTGCTGAGAAACAATAGGGAACTGTTCTTTGAATTCAGGAAGAAGGCAGTCATTAGTGACCTTGGTGAAAATAGTCTCAGTGGAAGTAATAAGAGTAGAAATCACATTGCTATAGGGTCAAAGGAAGGGGGAACGTAGAAACAATAGTGCAGACAGTTCTTCGGAAGCTTGCTCTGAAAGAAAAGCAAGAGAGATGGCCGGCGGGGCTCAGTGGTTCACGCCTATAAACCTAGCACTTTGGGAGGCTGAGGTGGGTGCATCACCTGAGGTCAGGAGTTTGAGACCAGCCTGACCAACGTGGCAAAACCCCGTCTCAACTAAAAATACACACATTAGCTGGATGTGGTAGTGGGCGCCTATAATCCCAGCTACTTGGGAGGCTGAGGCAGGAGAATCACTTGAACCCCGGGGCGGGGTGGGGAGGTTGCAGTGAGCC
>NW_012123709.1:5984866-5985890 GCF_000951035.1 Colobus angolensis palliatus
CTATAATCCCAGCTACTTGGGAGGCTGAAGCAGGAGAATCACTTGAACCCCGGGGCGGCGTGGGGAGGTTGCAGTGAGCCAAGATCACGCCACTTCACTCCAGCCTGGGCAAAAGAGCAAGAGTCTGTCTCAAAAACAAAAGAAAGAGAGAGGTAGTGATAAAGGAACAGAAACATGAGGGCAAGGCAGGGTTTTTTGTTTCTTTAATTCAAGAGACTTGAGTGTGTAGAAATATTTATGGAAAAGACAGTGTTGTCATATTAATTTTACAGAACCTCAAAGAGGTTAGGCAGCTTGCCCCAAAGTCACACAACCAGGAGAGTTAGGATGCAAACCCAGGTCTGTCTGACTAAAGTAAATACAAACATAAAGAGTGTACAACTTGGCTGTAAGTACTGGCTTCTCAATAGAATTCACTGGATCAGAATGATAATCCAATTAGCACTAGCAGAAAAAATATATATGTCATGTTTTCAGCCCTATTAAGAGACCAGGAAACTGAAGCTAAAAGTAAGCATCTGGCTTAAGCTCACATACCTCACTATTGGCAAATCAGGTCCAGGGGAGTTCACTGCTGTTTGTCTTCTTATATTCTACCTTTCATAACATTTCCGCTTGGTAAAGGAGCCAATTTGGAGTTGGAGAACAAAGCATAAAGTATCTTGGTATAACAACTGATTGGATTATGCTATTTAGATTTGCCATATACATGTCTGTATCACAGCAAGAGAAACTGCCAACAGAGTAAACAAACAACCTACAGAATGAGAGAAAATGTTTGCAAACTATGTATCCAACAAAGGTTTAGTATGCAGAATCTATAAGGAACTTAAACAACTCAACAAGCAAAAACCACATAACACTATTAAAAAGTGGGCAAAAGAACCAGGCACGGTGGCTCACACCTGTAATCCCAGCACTTTAGGAGGCTGAGGCGGGCAGATCACGAGGTCAGGAGATCGAGACCATCCTGGCTAACACGGTGAAATCCCATCTCTACTAAAAATACAAAAAATTAGCCGAG
>NW_012123709.1:5993125-5994425 GCF_000951035.1 Colobus angolensis palliatus
AGTGAATGGTTAAATAAACTGTGGTGTATACATCTGTAATCAAAAGGAGCAAATAACTGATACACACAAGTTGGACATATGTCCAGGGAATTTTGCTGGGTAAAAAAGAGAGCCCATTCCAAAAGATTACACGCTGTATGATTCCATTTACATAAAATGACACACTTATACAGAGATAGCAGATTAGTGGTTGCCCTGGGTTGTATTGGGATGGGGAGTTGGGAGGAAAGTAGGTGAGGTTATAAAAGGGCAAGAACTGTTCAATATCTTGATCGAATTGGTTGATACATGAATCTACGTGGGTGATAAAATTGTATAGAGCTTAATACACACACAAACGAATAAAAGTAAAACTGTGGAAATGCAAATAATAGGAGTGGATTGTATTGATGTAAATATCTTAGTTGCAATATATCACAGTTTAGCAAAATGGTAGTATTGGAGGATACTGGGCAAAGTGTACAAGGGACCTTTTTGTATTGTTTCTTACAACTGCATATCAAAATTATCTCAATAAAAATTGTAATAAAAAACTAGCTAATAAAATAAAAAGAGAAGAAAATCCATGTCACTCTTTGTGAGACCAAAGTGGTCTAAGAACTGCTCAGCATGCTAACTTGTAAAGAAGTAGAATTCTGACGGTATATACTAAGTCTATCCTACGTTGTAGTTCTAGTAAAAAGTAACAAAATTGGCAGTTTTTCAATTCAGTCTCAGTGTCTTTGACTTGGTTAAACAAATGTGTAATTATTGCCAAAATTTTCCTCGGGGAAATGAATATATCATTATTGCACTTCTTGTATGGTTTACCAAAAAATTGAGTAACTGCAGATTGCATAATTGAACGAAGTTTTGAAAATGAAAGCTGTAGGCGTGTGCAGTGGCTCACACCTGTAATCCCTGCACTTTGGGAGACCGAGGCAGGCAGATCACCTGAGGTCAGGAGTTTGAGACCAGTCTGGCCAACATGGTGAAACTCTGTCTCTACTAAAAAATATTTAAAAATTAGCTGGACATGGTGCCATGCGCCTGTAATCCCAGCTACTGGGGAGGCTGAGGCAGCAGACTCTCTTGAACCCAGGGGGCAGAGGTTGCAGTGAGCCAAGATCACGCCACTGCACTCCAGCCATACAGAGTGAAACTGTGACTCTAAAGGAAGTATTCACAATATCTATTCAGAGAGATCGTTTTCCATAAGTCTCTCAAGTTTCTACATGTCTTGTGAGACACAGAGGCCTCTTTGTTTTCAAGGATTTTGTACAGCAAGTAGCCTTGAAATACAGAAATAATGTCTCCCTTC
>NW_012123709.1:6001665-6002747 GCF_000951035.1 Colobus angolensis palliatus
CAGGAGGCGGAGCTTGTAGTGAGCCGAGATCGTGCCACTGCACTCCAGCCAGGGAGACAGAGCGAGACTCCGTCTCAAAAAAAAAAAAAGAAAAGAAAAGAAAAGAAAAGATGATTTGAGTGAATGAATTTCTATGACAGAAAGAAATTCAGGGGAGTCTTTCTTTTCCTTGGCCATCCAGAAATAGATGTCTGAGTTATTGAAGTGCCCCTGTCCTCAAATTATCCCTGCCAAACTTGGCAACCATTTTACCTACTGAAAAGAAACTCCATCAAAAGTCTAAGATAAAAAGAAGTGATAAAATAACAAAACAAACTTTTGACCCACTTTGTTGTGCATTGAAAGGCACACTTTGGCAGACAAAAAGGCTCAGTGCTATGTAATTGTCATCAGTGTTTCACTTAATATTTTAATGAGCTGAGCAACTGACATTTTGACTGAACACATGCCTTTGGTGGCTCTTGTTGCTAAGCAAAAAAAGTGTATAAAAGGCTTGTTGTCCTTTTTTTAAAAAAAAAAATAATTTCTTAAAACGTAAATACATCCCAACTGCCACTTGGATTTATACAGAGACAATTCCTGTCATCCTTCCTCCTTCCTTCCCAAGCCAGCTCTTCTCATCGTTTCCTCTCCTCCCGCAGAGTTGCTGAGTTGGGTTCCACGCTCCTCTGCTGGTTCCTGGATTCAGAGCAGATCCTTCTGAGCCAGGACATGTCTGCCAGGACAGGCAGTGCCATTTTTAGCTATTTCTCTCTTCTCTTCTCCTCAACCTTCCACAGAACAACATTTGTACATTTATTTTAATATTCCTTCTTCTTTCAATTCAGCTGGCTGTCTTACGTTTTCTCTGCATCTGACACTTCTCTCCAATTGCTCCATGATTTTCCTTTTTCCTCCTCTCTCTTTTTTCTCCCTTTCATTTTCCTCTCTCTGGGAGGGGTGGTTGGTTGGAATTCCCACGGTGACCAAAAGGTGATTTTTGAGAAACAGGGGAGATGGGTGGTGTGCAAAATCGGGAGGGAATCACAGCAAACGGAATACTCTTTAAGCAATTAGATATTTGTATTCTTTCTTTGCCAACC
>NW_012123709.1:6003747-6005599 GCF_000951035.1 Colobus angolensis palliatus
AAAAATCTAGCACACTTAACAGGCTCATTTGTGACATCGTTTGGGAGTGGAAAAACATGTAAGGTTCATATTTGGGAGATTTGGGTTGGAATGACACTTCCGTTCCTTGTTAGCATGTTATTTAACCTCCCTAAGCCTCTATTTCCTCATCTCTAAACGGAGATAGCACACATTTCACAGTTTAATGGCAAGGATTTTAAAAAGATAACATGTGAAAAGGCTTTGTAAACTGTGGAGTTCTATGCAAATATCTTTCTTCCTCTTGGCTTCTTCCCCTCAGTAACAGAAAGTAGGTTTCAGAATAGGGACTCAAGAAGCAAATGCAGGATAAAGGATGCTCCAGGAAGCTGGGGAAATTCTTGCAGGCAATCTTCAGTCTGGGAGTTACTCTTCTCCAGCCTGAAGTCTGGGAGGTTTATGAGATCCATCCTATCTCAGCAGCACAGAGAAAACAGTTTTGCCAAAGGCATTAAACATTTTCCTACTAGAGGAAAGTTGCACTTTTGACCTCCAGCATTTTTTGAATTTTATGAAATACAAAGAGAATAGAAATGGCCAAAACAAAGGAATACCAAACACTACACTTACAAAACTAAACTTTTAGAAAATATGGAAAAACTCTGGAGTCTGTATATCAGCTCTAATCAAATGAGATGGGGAAAGATGCGGGGTGGCCATGGGACATGGTCTGGAATAGCAGCAGAGGCTGATCAGTAGATGAGCAAGTGGCCCTTGACAGGGGAAGATCTCAAGCCCAACACAAGAGCCACCTCCCCCAGCCACCAGTGGCTTTTAATACAGGGAACAATTTGGAGCCATTTGCAAGTCAAACAATACTAGCTGGCAGAAAATTCAATCTGTCACATTTTGAGGACCTCTCCCCATTCCTAAAGCTCTGGTCTAGGTGCTAAAGATATAGCAATAAGGACAGGAAGCTCACTACCCTCAAGGAGCTTACATTCTAGGACCCAGCTGGGTGGGGGTAAGAAGTCTAAATGAAGCAGATAATTTCAGAGAGAGTGCTAAGGAACACATAGGAGATGCTCAGTAATATTTCTTAAATAGATGGAGTGAGTAAGTGAGGCTTAGGATTCTCTCGAAAAACCATCTGTACAATGAGGCATTCAAGCCACCTGTCTTCATTGGGAATGCCATTTAATACATTCATTCACATTCATTTAATCATTCAGACAACAGTTCTTAAGTATCTATTACATGCAGGCAATAGCTAGGCCCTAGGGATGAGAAGACAAAACATACTCCAGAGGCCCAATAACACTTTCATTAAAGAATCAGCTTCTACCAACTCTATTTGTTCTATCTTCTGCCAATTTTGCCCACTTTCAGATTCAGTCTGAATGTATCTCCTGCCAGGAGAGCCATAAAAGGCTCTGTGCCAAAAGGCTTGCAGAGCCTGGATGGCCCAGGCCTCCAATCTAGGCTCAGTAAGATGTGACATTTTCACAAGGCAGGTGGCTCCATGCTGGAGCTTCCCATCACCCCTAGAATCTCACGCTGAACTAGTAATGACAACGGGAGCTCATCATAAGGCAGTGTAGTGACTAATTCTCTCCCAGTCATGAGCACACATACCATACTGTTTTATCTGTGGCTGAGTGACCCAACCACAGAACATTCTAGAAGTCTAAGTGTGACCGCTGTAAAGAGGAGTAGGAAATTGTCATAGAGGAAGAGTCCTACTTGCTGCAATTTCCACAGGGTAGGAAAAAATCCTGTCACTTCCATATAGGGCCCCTTACCACTGGCTCTCTCTGGGCTCACAACCACACAAAGACACACACACATAATTAGATAGCCTTAGCCATCTTATTATCAATATAATTTTTTTTTT
>NW_012123709.1:6006224-6008987 GCF_000951035.1 Colobus angolensis palliatus
CCCAGGCTGGAGTGCAGTGGCATAATCTCAGCTCACTGCGACCTCCGCCTCCCAGGTTCAAGTGATTCTCCTGCCTTAGCCTCCTGAGTAGCTGGGATTACAGGTGTGCGCCACCACACTCAGTTAATTTTTGTATTTTTTTAGTAGAGATGGAGTTTCACGATGTTGGTCAGGCTGATCTCCAACTCCTGACTTCATGATGCGCCCACCTCGGCCCCCCAAAGTGCTGGGATTACAGGCGTGAGCCACCGAAACATTGGCCAGTTCTGTAGTGTCTTTTCCTTTCTGAATTTCATTATACCATTGAGAAAAGGCTGATCTTTCTTGCCAAGATACAGCACTGTTTTCCCAATGCCTGTTAATCCTCTTTTATTTTATTATTTAAGTGAAGAAAGCTTATTGGGCTGACAAAAACATTTAGATTGTGACTTCAAAATTGTGACCAGAGAAGGCTGAATCTGTGAGTTGTTTAAAGAAATGAAAAGCAGCCCAGATGAGAAGCTAGAAAGGCTCAGGAAAAACACAGGTGATGGGAAAGGAAAATAATCTACCCCCAGGCTGAGTAGGGGGGAGCAAACCGGAAAAAGACAATACGGAATAAGAGCACCTGATGTCTAGCTGAAAATTGCTGTCAATCTTCCCTCTCCAAAAAAAAAAGATGTTTTAATATGTAAGAATACATGCATGTGTCAAATGGGGTTGTTTGCAAACACTCAATTATGATTGCACAGTAGGACCACACGGCTCTCTTACTCTCTCTTTTGAGCCGGGTGACAATGACAGGAAGAAGAGATCTAAAACATGTTTAAATTTTAGCAGAGAGGCCTTCTGGAGGAAAGTTGATCCATAAATCTAAGACATAAATAAGCCACCATCTTAGACAATGTTCCTGAAAAAAAGGACAGCAGACAAATCCGCCTTAAGCTGATAGGTTGATGTTGGAAAAGCAGACCTGGATTCTGTTTGCTTCAATAAAGGACTATAATTGCTGTTCTCTCTAACCTCAGGTCCTCCCCTCCTGGCACCCACACCCATGGATCCTTCCCAGAGATCAATGTGACTACCTCTGTAGCAGGTTGAGTTATGTCGTTGGCCTCTTTGGCTCAGTGTTAGTTGTGGAGCCTAGGAATTCGTAAATTGGATTTTCTGGATATGCCTTGGTTTGATTTGTTACTATTCCTTTGTTTTAAGTGGTAGAATCTGTTTTTCTTTTTTTTGTTTAATTTACATATATCTTTATAGGCCACAAGTAAGAACAGTAATGTGACTAATACAAATTTTATATTCTATAATATTATTAGTATGAACTTTGGTAACCTATGGGGTGATTTTAATTTTGTTTGACTGCTAAGGAGAACTGATTATGACCTACACTCTTCTTCAAGATAAAAAATTCTATTATGAACCCTAGATCCAGTACTTTAAACAGGAAAACCTTAGCTTTATTTTGGATACTCCACAGTGAAGTGATATATTCCTGGACAAATGAGAGGAGAGAAGGGGGCGGGCAGGGAGGAGGAAGAGTCTTGAATGCAACTATTCCTTTAGATCAGCATCTCTGTATCAGTTCTTAAGTAACAGAACAAGCTCAGTTGTAAATGGTTTGTTCTGAAAAAGGCAACTGAGTATTTTCTTAAGGAATGAAGCCTGGGAACAATCAAACAGACCAGAAGGGTGAGAACTAGCTTCTCTTCAGTGGTTAATACAGTGCCTGGCATAGAAAACGTGCTGTATAAATTTTATATATATATATATATATACACACACACATACATACATACATACACACACACATATATATATATTTTATTTTATTTTATTTATTTTTTGAGACGGAGTCTCGCTCTGTCGCCCAGGCTGGAGTGCAGTGGGGCAATCTTGGTTCAATGCAAACTCTGCCTCCCAGGTTCAGCAATTCTCCTGTCTCAGCTTCCTGAGTAGCTGTGATTTCAGGCATGAGCCACTGCACCCAGCCTAAATAATATTTTTAATGAATGGATGTGCCATTAGCCTCTGTTAGTATATTTACCAAGCATCTAACAAACACCAAAAATTTATTCAGATCGATCACCACTGTATTCAAAGTTTTCAACTTGCCCCACTAACAATACTTTGTCAGCATTCCAGGTGGATGGCAGAATGAACTGACTTACCCTTTCTTTGACCTGGCCTCTTTATCTTTAAAAGCTGAAAGATGGCCAGATGGCTCACACCTGTAATCTCACCAGTTTGGGAGGCCGAGGCAGGCGGATCACCTGAAGTCAGGAGTTCGAGACCAGCCTGACCAATATGGAGAAACCCCATCTTTACTAAAAATACAAAATTAGCCGGGTGTGGTGGTGCATGCCTGTAATTCCAGACACTTGGGAGGCTGAGGCAGGAGAATCGCTTGAACCCAGGAGGTGGAGATTGCAGTGAGCCTAGATTGCACCACTGCACTCCTGCCTGGACAACCAGAGAAACTCCGACTCAAAAAAAAAAAAAAAAATTAATTAAAAAAGAAAGCTGAAGGATCAGCAGGGCACGGTGGCTCATGTCTATAATCCTAGCACTTTGAGGGGCTGAGGCGGATGGCTCAACGGAGGTCAGGAGTTCGAGACCAGCGTGACCAACATGGTGAAACCCTGCTTCTACTAAAAATACAAAAAATTAGGCTGTGGTCCCAGCTACTCAGGAGGCTGAGGCAGGAGAATGGCTTGAACCCGGGAGGCAGAGGTTGCAGTTGGCAGAGATCACGCCATTGCACTCCAGCCTGGGCAACAA
>NW_012123709.1:6012757-6014942 GCF_000951035.1 Colobus angolensis palliatus
AAAAAAAAAAAAGAATGAAAGAAATCAAATTTCCAAAGTGTTAATGATCAGTCTAGATTTCTGAGGCATATTCCAGAAAGACAGATGTTATATGGCACAGCAGTTTCACTAGAAAACACCAACCACCAAGTCCTCCTCTCTGTTTACCACTGGAGCTCAAAAACACCCAGGTGGGGCCCATCCAGACTAATAGAATCTGAATTGCTGAAAGTGAAACTCAGGTTTCCTAGTTTTAAAAACTCCCCAGGAGATTCTAATGGGAAATTAAGGTTGAAAACCCCTCTGGCCTTTCTCCTCCCCCACATCTCTTTTCTAATGCAAAACGGCTTGGTTCTCGCCTTGCTCCAAAATTATACCCTCCTCCCCTTTACCTCACTCAGCAAAACAAAGTTTCTCATTAAGGTACATCCTCCTTAGAAGGTTTTAGGTAAGTAGAAAAGTTTCACTATCACAAATAATTTTCTTCTGGTGATGTGTGGAATTAGTATCTTTTAGAATAACGCAGGTATATGTCTCCTTTTATCGGAGCCAGGAGGCCGAATATGCACATACAGCAAGGAACTTGGTATGGCATTTAACAAATAAGGTAACTGCCCAACGGGTTCACCTCCCGCTGCTGAGACAGAGCCGATTTATCAAGACAGGGGAACTGCAGTAAAGAAAGAGTTTAATTTACGCAGAGCCAGCTGTACGGGAGACTGCAGTTTTATTAGTACTCAAATCAGTCCCCCTGAAAACTCGGGAATCGGGATTGTTAAGGATAATTTGGTGGGTAGGGGGTTGGAAAGTGGGGAGCTGCTGATTGGTCAGGTCAGAGATGAAATCATAGGGAGTCGAAACCGTCCTCTCGCACTGAGTCAGTTCCTGGGTGGGGGCCACAAGACAGGATGAGCCAGTTTATCCGTCTGGGTGGTGCCGGCTGATCCGTCAAGTGTAGGGTCTGCAAAGTATGTTAAGCACGGATCTTAGGTTTTACAATAATGATGTTATCCCCGGGAACAATTTGAGGAGTTTCAGAATCTCCAGCTGCATGACTCCTAAACCATAGTTTCTAATCTTGTAGCTAATTTGCTAGTTCTAAAAGAGCAGTCTAGTCCCCAGGCAGGAAGGGGGTTTGTTTTACGAAAGGGCTGTTACTGTCTTTGTTTGAAAGCTAAACTGTAAACTAAATTTCTTCCAAAGTTAATTGGGCCCACGCCCAGGAATGAACAAAGACAGCTTGGAGGTTAGAAGCAAGATGGAGTCAGTTAAATCAGTCTCATAACGTTCGCGAAGGCGGTTTCAGTAATATCCTTGGACTGGGACTTGAAAGACACACTCGGCCGGGCGCAGTGGCTCAGGCCAGTAATCGCAACACTTTGGAAGGCCAACGCGGGCGGATCATGAGGTCAAGAGTTCAAGGCCAGCCTGGCCAACATGCTGAAACCCCGTCTCTACTAAGAATACAAAATTTAGCCAGGTGTGGTGGCAGGTGCCTGTAATCCCAGCAACTCAGGAGGCTGAGGCAGGAGAATGGCTTGAACCCGGGAGGCAGAGGTTGCAGTTGGCAGAGATCACGCCATTGCACTCCAGCCTGGGCAACAAGAAACTCCGTCTCAAAAAATAAATAAATAAATAAGCTGAAGGATCCCACACCTGCAAGACCAATGGGAGTAGAGGAGGGCTGTCTTATACTAGTCTAGTAATCCTTTTTTGTTCCACTGCTTGTCACTACCTCTTCACTTTCGGCAGGAGGACAGTGACGTCTCTCAAGGCCAGAAAAACAAAGGTCTGGGAAATTTACAAATCACGCGTTCATTTCTTGAATCATATAACGTCTAAGACAAAGAATGAGTCAAAGAGAAAGGGTAATCTTCTGTTGATATTGGCTTTGCTGTGTTTTATTTCATTTTATTTAGAATGCCTTGTTTAGAATGTGAGTGCTATACTGGTATCCTACCAAGAAAAAAACCTTCAGTGCCTCAAAAGATTGTTTTATTTGATGGAAGCAATAAAACATACAAAACTGCTAATATATTCACTTGTGAGCTTCCAAACCTTCTCCACCCTTTGCTTCTTTGCAGCTGGAAAATGTTTTGCCCCAGTGCCACCAAGACCGTGAGCACACTCTGCCCTCCACAGCCACTTTGAGTCCAAACATGATACGTCACTCCAATTAAAAAAAAAAAAAAAAGGCCGGGCGCGG
>NW_012123709.1:6015309-6017640 GCF_000951035.1 Colobus angolensis palliatus
ACTGGAATCATTCTGGTAGGTGGCTACATGTCCTCTTTGCAAATATTCAAGAAATGGGATTCCACATTCTTTCAGCAAACTCTGACAATGTTAAACAAAAATAATGACAAAAGCGGTCATTAGCTGAGCTGAGAGGACACTTCTAGCCATCAGATCAGATTCCTTCTTTTTGTATTCTCCTTTTTGTTACCTTTTTCCTGAATTAATCACTGTATTTCTATGCTTAGATAAGGACAATGAGCTGTAGTAGAAAGAACAAGGGGTCTGGGGTAGGTCAAAGTCATTTTAAGATTTCAAGGAACAGAATCTACTCAAGCTCCATCAGTGTTCTCAGCTCTGGTCTGAGTTCCTGGTGATTTCCATCTGGTGGGCCTGGGAGAGGGTCCGGGCATCATCTGTAGCTTTATTTTTTTTTTTTAATTTTTTAATTTTTTTGAGAAAGGGTCTCCCTGTGTGCCCCAGGCAGGAGTGCAGTGGTGTAATCTTGGCTCATTGCAGCGTCCACCTCCCCGGCTCAAGCAATCCTCACGCCTCAGCCTCCCAAGTAACTGGATGTACAAGCACGCACCACCACACCCAGCTAATTTTTGTATTTTTTGCAGAGACAGGGTTTGACCATGTTGCCTAGGCTGGTCTCTGATTCCTGAGCTCAAGCAATCTGCCTGCCTCGGCCTCCCAGAGTGCTGGGATTATAGGCGTGAGCCACTGCACCTGGCCTATCTGTAGCTTTAAATGTTGCACATACACCTGTCCCTCGGTGGCTCCTGGTCTCTCTTTCTCTCTGCCTGTGCTTCATTCCTGCCATAGAGAGCTGATTCCTTGGCTACTATACCATCATGCCTATGGCTCTGGTTTGTCAGGGCACCAATTGTGGGCCCCAGTCTGCAGAACATTTCAGAACTGCCTCTCAGTTCAAATTTCAGAGCAAATATGCCTGCTTACAGCACAGCAAATACATTGCTTCTTCTCTGATCTTTGTTCAAATATTGGCCCACCCCCACTTAGAATATATGACTTTGACCATGATACTTGAACTCTGAGTTCTTGTGTAAAACAGAAATACAAATTTCCACTTCACTGGGCTAAGGATTAAATGCAAATATATATATTGCAACCTATCACAATGCCTGGCACCTACCAGTCAGTTTCTATAGCCTTTCAAACAAAGTGGCAAGGCTAAGAGCCCTATGTGCTGTTTGTCTCTTGCACTGACACCCCCACCTCTGAAGAAGATTTCCACAGACAGCCTCAGTGCAGTCAAATGAGGCTTGTTGCTTTTCCTTTTCCTCATATTTGCCAAGAGCCATTTTCATAACTCTTTAGTACAGAGATAGGAAGGAAAACTGCTGAAACTCAAAGCGGTCTGAGTTACTTTTGTTAATTTTTGCTTCGGGCATCTGGGTTTAATTCATCTGTGCTGTCACTCTCGTGGCCCTGAGAAATCGGGGCTGCTCTAAGTAGGCACATGGTAACCACCTACTGATCTGTTTTTGTGAAAGTGTGTTCTATATTTTCATTTGTATTTGTTTTAAATTCTGTGAGTCTTCTGAAAGTAGACAAAGATTAAACATGGTTAGCGGGTTTCATTTCTTTCCCTTCTGTCTCCTGACGTGTTTCCTGTTTCTTTGTTGGGTAGAATTAGCGTATTTCCTTTGTTTTTAATAGTTCCTTAAACTTTCAGTCCTGCTCAGCCCTATTTTAAGTTACTTTGTCTTGTTGTTTTTTGCTTTTGGTCAGTGGATAGACTCTACAGCTTGTCAGGAGGTGCCTCTGTAGGTTGAAAACTAGAGAGAAAATCCTGACAAGTAGGGTTTTTTCTTTGATTAGCTTTCTCATGTGAAGTCAAGTCCTCTGTTTGCCTCACCAGGACAGGTGGTGAAGAAGCTTTTCAGATCTTTTTTTCTTCTAGGAAAGCTTGCACATCTGGAGCACAGTCCTCCTTTCTTATTTTTTTTTCTATGTTGTTCAAAGCTTTTTAAGACAAAAAAACATAAACAGCAAAGAGAAAAATTGATTTTTCATACCAAGATGGCTTTTATTGGATGGCCTCAACTGCAGAGACATATTTAAAGGGCAGCTGGTCACCTTCTTTTGAGGTCAGACAGCTGACTCTTAATCATATTGACAATTTCTGGCTGGGAAGAAACATCTAAAAAACGTATTATGAAACATAAAAGTGGAGCAGCTCTTTACCTTGCCACTTCCCACTTCAGTCTCTATAGGAGTTCCTCCAAACAAACCTCATGTTCCAAGAGTGGAAGGCCCACTTCTTCTATCTCATTCTCCTTTGTAGCCTTTGAACTCCCTCTCTCATCCTCCCATCTCTCACAG
>NW_012123709.1:6018540-6020385 GCF_000951035.1 Colobus angolensis palliatus
AAAAAAAAAAAAAAAGAAAGAAAGGGCATAGGGCTCTATTTCCACTAGTCAGAAGCCCCTAAGGTGAGGGCTTTCTGAGACAAGAAAAAGTAATTTATGGAGCCAGTAATATTTAAGTGATAATAATAGGGGCTTGGTTGAACGTTTACTCTGTACCAGGTGCTGTATTATGTGCTTTTATAAGCATTATCTCATTTAATCATCCCACCAAGCTTACGACTTTTCCCCCCGTGATTTCTTCATTGGCGGATAATAAAACAGAAATAAATGCAGTATATTGGAAACAAATATGTAATGCATGATTTGTAGTGGCCAAACATTGGTAACAACCTGTTAACAGAGGAATACTTAAATACATTTTTTAGTAAAAAAAGCAATTTACGAGGCTGGGCGCAGTAGCTCATGTCTGTAATCCCAGCACTTTGGGAGGCCGAGGCAGGTGAATCATTTGAGGTCAGGAGTTGGAGACCAGCCTGGCCAACATGGTGAAACCCTGTCTCTACTAAAAAATACAAAAAAAATTAGCCAGGCAAAGTGGCATGCACCTGTAGTCTCAGCAACTCGGGAGGCTGAGGCAGGAGAATCGCTTGAACCTAGGAGACAGAGGTTGCAGTAAGCCGAGATAGTGCCACTGCAGTCCAGCCTGGGTGACAAAGCAAGACTCCAGCTCAAAAAAAAACAAAACAAAAGAAACCCTTTCTTAGCTAGAAGGAAAGAAGAGAAGTAAAGATCAAAAGAAATTTGGATATTATTAAAATTTAACACAAAGTAAGAACTAGGAAACCCACAGCTTCTCAAATAAAACCCCTGACCCATTTAGACTAGTTTCTTGGTCCTGCTTTAAGTATATGGTTTACTGGACTGTCAAGCATAGCATCCTCTTGGGATATTGATAGACTACCTAGTGTAGTGAATAGGTAGGGAGACAATATAGTCTATCACACAAATCAGAACACTTTTAAGAATGAATGGGGGTGCTATTGTTAATTGCCCCAGGCAACAGGTATAAACCAGGAGCACCCTGAGCAGACCAGGACATGTGGTTTGCCTATTAACAGGAGATCCTACAGAGAGCAAGCTCCACACAATCCCAAATACAGCTGTGATTTGGATCCAGGTTCTGCCCTCCTTTGGCTTCAGGGCTCCTTCCTGATCTAACATCCTGTTACTTCATCTGTGCTTTCAAGTGTCATGTCTTTTTCCTGCTTATCCTCTGACTTCAGGTTCAGGTATCTCTGCCCCAGCAGGCTCCCTAAGGTTAATAGCCTCCACTCGTGTCTCCACGGGAAAGAGATCGTCCTCCGCCGAGGATAACAGAACACACAGACACTGTCTCAGTCTCATCCTCGATAAACTGCTGCACCATCACTGGTATCTGCCGAAGACCAACAGCAGGGCAGAACAAAACAGATGTATGGGAACTCCATGCAGAGAAGCAGCCTCGATCACCAGCTACTCAGGGATGCTCAAGGAGACTGGGCAGTCTAAACTCCAGTGGACTGAAGAAAAGACAAAAAGAGGCAGAGGAAATCCCAAAAGTAGAATGTCAGATTATATTCCACTCAGATTGTCTCAGTCATTTGTTAGGAAGAAAGTACAGAGCCCTGATCCCAAAATAAAGCAAATTCTCATTTTGTCTTCTTCAAAATGAAATGGACTACAGGCCAGGCGCGGTGGCTCACACCTGTAATCCCAGCACTTTGGGAGGACGAGGCGGGCAGATCACCGGAGGTCAGGAGTTCGAGATCAGCCGGGCCAACATGGTGAAATCCTGTCTCTACTAAGAATACAAAAGTCCCGGGCGCAGTTGCTCACACCTGTAATCCCAGCACTTTGGGAGGCAGA
>NW_012123709.1:6022385-6024974 GCF_000951035.1 Colobus angolensis palliatus
AAAAAAAAAAAAAAAAAAACGCACACTTGATTAAATTCATTTCCCTCACCTTTTCAATGTCCATTTATTCTGCTTTCAGCTGTTGGAGTCAGTTGAAACAAATGCCCACTATTTTGTCCCAACACAAGATCTGGTAGAAACACTCCCTTACTCAGTTAATTCTTACCCAGATCAGTCATGTAAGTCAAATCATGTCTCCTGGAAAAAAACCAGCTTCCTATGGAAAATGCCCCACAGGACAGCTCCAAACAGGTGTTTGCCCTGGGCTGTCATCCTGGCTGAGGCCTCAGGGGTATCAGAAAGACCCTGCAGACTTGGATGCTCCACCTGCAGAGTCCCTTGCGCCAGGTTTGTACCCCTACTCTAAGGCCAAGAGTAGATGCAGTCTACAGGGTCCAAATGAGGAAAATCTTTCCTCCTCCTCTGGTGGGGGAGGGAGATGGCTACATGGATGGGCAGAGTGAATTCAGCTCTCGTCTCACACACAGACTCTTTTATGACTAATCATTAACACCAATGACTGAGCTGTTTTCTGTACCTTTAGCCATAACTGGATACACAGGAGGATTCACAAAGACATCTACAGGTCACAGTTGAAACTGGCATAAAAGAAAATATGGTGTCTTCTTAATGTGCCAGTGCTTTAATTTGGATTATCCCACCAAATACCTAAGTCAATTTATTGAAAATTGATTGGACTAAGTTAAATAAGAAGCAATTTGTCATTTGTTTATTGATGTACAAGTTATCTAGAGTGGGAAGAAAAGAAAAGTGACATTTGTTGAGCATTTACTGCAGGACAAGTCCTGACCTGGGCACTCTACACTCAGATACTTTTTTTTTTTTTTTTTTTTTTTTGAGACAGGTCTTGCCCTGTCGCCCAGGCTGGAGTACAGTAGGGCGATCTGGGCTCACTGCAATCTCCACCTCCCAAGTTCAAGAGATTATTGTGCTTCCATATTCACCATGGAATACTATGCAGCCATAAAAAAGGATGAGTTCATGTCCTTTGTAGGGACATGGATGAAGGTGGAAACCATCATTCTGAGCAAACTATCGCAAGAACAGAAAACCAAACACTGCATGTTCTCACTCATAGGTGGGAACTGAACAATGAGAACACTTGGACACAGGGTGGGGAACATCACACACCGGGGCCTGTCGTGGGGTGGGGGGAGGAAGGAGGGATAGCATTAGGAGAGATACCTAATGTAAATGACGAGTTAACGGGTGCAGCACACCAACATGGCACATGTATACATACGTAACAAACCTGCACATTGTGCACATGTACCCTAGAAGTTAAAGTATAATAATAATAAAAGAGATTCTCATGCCTCAGCCACCTGAGTAGCTGGGACTACAGGCATGTACCAGCACACCCGGCTAATTTTTGTATTTATAGCAGAGACAGGGTTTCACCATGTTGCCCAGACTGGTCTCAAACTCCTGGGCTCAAGTGATCCGCCCACCTTGGCCTGCCAAAGTGCTGGGATTATAGGCGGGAGCCACCGTGCCCAGCCAAGGATACCTTTTAATTTCAGGACAGCCCTCTGAGATGAGCCATATTAAATCCATTTACAGACAACCATGACTCAGAGGTGTTAGGTAGCTTGCCCAAGTTCCCGCAGGGAGGGAGCAGAGTAGAAGAGATGGGTTCAAGCCTAGGTCTATTTGAGGCTAGTGCCTACCCTCTTTCCCCTGGACCAGGATAACCAGGAGCTTTAAATATCTGAGCTGATTATATCCAGGGGTACAATATACTCAGAGGTAAAATATACACAATTATGTGCATATTATGTGGTTGCAATTTTATCAGATGGATTAAAATGAAAAATTGGTATTTTTACACAAATAGGACAAATATCCTTGTGGACACCTAGCCACTAAGTATGTATCAAGGAGAAAAATAACTAAAGTTCCAATCTGGTTTAAACCTTGGTCTAATGTAACCATTTAGGATCCCTTTGTTTAATGCTGCATCTCTCTAGATAAGTGTTGGTGATTTCTTGGTCTTCTACCGGCTCCTCTCTAAGATGGCATCAGAATACATGAATACATGTAGAGTTGGGTTGTTTGTCCAGAAGCTTTGCAATTTCATCATGGATGGGGTCAGAGACCTCAAGCGTGATGTCCTCTAGCCCCCTGAGCTGCACGTTCTTGTCATTTGTCCACCCGGGTGCTGCTGCCCTGCTAAGATCTGCTGCTTCTATTGTTTGTACCTCGTCCTCCGATTTCTTTAGACTTGGCCAGAGCCAGGTGGTGCCTCCCGGCTACTTAGCAGCCTCACTTCTCTCTTGTTGGGGTTCTTGCTGGAGTCTCTGAGGAGGTCTTCCTACAAATCTCATTTGGGCTGCAGACCAGCACTGCTGTCAGCTAAAGTCCGGTTTTTCTTCTTTGCTCATCCTGCCTCCCTTAGACACACACACTGACACCACAGACACACATGTGCACAGACCTCAATTAGCTCTTGTCAAGCTTTCCCACCAACACTCTCAGCACGGTCAGTGTTCCTCCTGGATACCTTCATCCTCAGCACGGTCAGTGTTCCTCCTGGATACCTTCATCCTCAGCACGGTCAGTGTTCCT
>NW_012123709.1:6025024-6032442 GCF_000951035.1 Colobus angolensis palliatus
TGTTCCTCCTGGATACCTTCATCCTCAGCACGGTCAGTGTTCCTCCTGGATACCTTCATCCTCAGCACGGTCAGTGTTCCTCCTGGATACCTTCAGGGCATTGTGGAAGCTGGGCAAGACCCCTGGAGGCCCGAACTCTCTGCCTACCAGGCTGTGCCACTCCTTCTCCAACATTAGTTTAGAGTATCAATGAATTCTTTGGTCTTATGCACCCACTTTTAGGTTTAGTCAGCAACACAACTATGCCTAGAAAATGTGGCCCTCAATATTTTTACACAAGACAAAATGAACATCAAGAAAAACCTTAAAATGTAGTTTGGGGAGTGAGTGAGAACAGCCTCAAATGTGCAATCTGTGCACTGAAAGATTTTACTGGAAGGGGAGAGAGAGGGGCCTACTGATCTCACCTTGACCGTGGGGAGATTCAGGAAGGGGGCTGGAGGCAGGGCAGGGATGTGCATTATTTCTACTTACGCATTAGCGCTGTTTTACTTTCCTAATTAAATTTTTGTCTTTTACTTAGTGCCAACTAAAATAGCCACTTCCTTCTATGAGTCCTGCTGTAGTCTGGTCACTTGCAGGCCAACTGGGCCAACCTAGAAATGAGCCTTATTCCAGGGATGACCTTATCTTCCCACCACAGCCTCCTCTACCTTCCTCACCACCTCACCTGCTCCATCCGCTCTCAGAGCCCCCAAAGAAGTTGTCAATGTACAGGGCAAGCACCCACACTGCCTACTCCCACCCTCACTCTCAAAGCTTCAACATTGGAGTTTGTATTTTCTGTTGGACAGATCTGGAATAGAGTATTGATTGTCTCTGCAGTATTCACAAGTATTTCCCATCTTCTATGACTGCCCTTGTTTTAATACTCAAATAAAATGGCCAGGCCCAGTGGCTCATGCCTGTAATCCCAGCACTTTGGAAGGCCAAGACGGGCAGATCACCTGAGGTGGGAAAATCAGGTCATCCCTGGAATAAGGCTGGAGGTCGCGCACTCCAGCCTGGGCAAACTCTGTCAAAACAAACAAACAAACAAAACTCAAATAAATGACTCAGGCTATTGTAGAAAGGTCCAAAAAGTTCCTTGAGGCTTCCCAGGGGCTCAGTTTCCATACCCTCACTCAAACTGTCCATTTCCACTAAACTCTTGGTATCATTAGCTTACCATGTCTTTGCTTGAAGTGAGTACGTCTCCCCTGCACTCAATGTTGCTTCCTTCACCCAAAGCACTACCCACCCAAGGATATTGTAAATGTCAGGTTTTATTAATTTGGGGCATTCATTCAGTCGCTGAACAGATATTTATTGAGCAGCTAGTACAGACTAGGCCCTGTTTGGGCCTTCAGGATTCAGCAGCAAACGAAAGAGACAAAAATCTCTGCCCTCATTGAGCTTCCATTCCAGGGGAAACACTTGGACAATAAATACAACAAATGAAATGCTATATACTGTGTCTGGTAATATTATGTACACAGAGAAAAACAAAGTAGACAGGATGCAGAGTGCTAGAAGGAGAGTGTGATTCTTTTCATTTTTTTTTTCTTTTTTCTTTTTGGTTTTACTATCTACATAGGAGTTTGATTGTTTAAACAGAGGAGTCAGAAAGGTTTCACTGAGGAGACTTAACGTTAGATAAAGTCATGAAGGCAGCACTGGAGACAGCCATACCCAGGTCTCGGGGAAGGACGACCCAGGCAGAGGGAGCAGCAGGTGCAGTCCCTACGGACAACATCAGGAAGCCAGTGTGACTGCAGTGGGAACGAGGGAGGGCAGAGCCGAGATGTGATCACAGGGGTAACAGGCCAGGGGTAGGTGGGAAGTGGATTGCATGGGCCAGTAGGCCAGTGTGACCATTAGCTTTTGCATGACTATTGCAGACTCTGTAGTAGAGGAGTGATACAATGTAATTTACATTTTAGAAGGATTATCTGGCTCCTCAGTTGAGAAGAGAATGAAACAGGCAATGGTGGAAGCTGGAAGATGACTTTGGTAGCCATTACAGTAATCCAGGCTAGAGCTGGTGGCCAGAACCGGTGCTCAGGCAATGGCACTGGGAGGAGTGGTTGGGTTATGATACATGTTGAAGGTCTGCCAACAGGACTTGCAGATGTGAAAGAATGAGAGGAAGCAAGGATGAAACTTAGGTTTTTAGACTAGGTTTCAGTCTAGGAATGGCGTTGTCATCTACTAAGACGGGAGAGAAAAGGAGTAATAACAACACAGGTCAGGAAAGAACATTCAGCACAGGTCAAGTTGAATGTCAGGCACAGCAATTTCTCTGGGCTGTGTCCCTGCAGAGTCCTAACCTCTGGTCTTCTCTTTTCTTTCCTTTTCTTTCTTTTTTTTCTTCTCTTCTCTTCTCTTTTCTTTTCTTTCCTCTTCTTTTCTTCTCTCTCTCTCTTTCTTTCTTTCTTTTTTTAGATGGGGTCTTGCTCTGTTGCCCAGTCTGGAGTGCAGTGGCACAATCTCCGCTCACTGCAACCTCCGCCTCCTGGGTTCAAGTGATTCTCCTGCCTCAGGACCCCGAGTAGCTGGGACTACAGGCATGTGCCACCATGCCCTACTAATTTTTGTATTTTTAGAATAGGAGTTTGGCCAAGACAGCAACAAAAGCACCAACAGCTCAAAGGACCAATCTTGCCGACATCATTTTACTTAAACTCTCTATTAAAGAAAGTTTCTAACATATGCAAAAAGTAGGCAGACTTGTACAAAAAACTTCCTAACACTCATCACCCAGTTTCAACCGTTATCAATTCAGCTAGTCGTATTATCTGTATCCACACCCTCTTCTCTTCCTCTTGTGTTATTTTGAAGCAAATTCTAGACTTCATATCATTTCGTCTGCAGATTTTTCACTGTGTGTGTGAATAAGGTTGATTTTTTAATATATAAACTCAATACCACTATCACAATTTTAAAATCAACAATAATTCATTAATATTAAATATTCAGTAAGAGACTTCAAATTCTCAACTGCTTCAGGAATGGCATAATTTTATGTTATAATGTGTTTATTTCACTAGGGATCTAAATGAAATTCCCATGTAATTGACTGGTACGTCTTTTATTTTATGTATTTTATATAGGTTCCCCCACCCCTTCCTTTCCATTTGTTTGTTGAAGAAACCAGGTTTTGGGTCCTGTAGAATTTCCCATAGTCTAGATGTTCCTCACTGCCCATCTGTGGTGTAATTTATCTTGTATTTCCTATAAATCGGTAGACAAATCCAGACACTGCTGGCTTGTTTGAAAATCACATTTGCCACTTACTTTAGTGCTATTTTCATTATGTCATCTTATGATTTCCCAGAAGTGTTGCATTTGTCTAACAATGTCTCAAATCTTGCAACACTCTTTTAAGGTAAGAAACATTTCCTAGGTTTATTCCAAAAGGGCTAGCCACCTTAAATCAAATATTAGGGAAAAGTTATTATTTTAGAACCAAAAATTCAATGATAGCTTTTTGGCACAAAAGTTTTATTCACATTGAGAACAAAAATTGTCCTAAACCTTGTCTGGAGGCAGAACTTTTTTATGTGATATAATTCACAACCTTCTCTGGGAAGTAATTGGCATTGCTGTTAAAATGCTTGAGCACTTTTCTGATAGACCTAAATGAGATTAAGGACTTCTGGGAAGCCAGGGTTACCCACCAGCTGACTGGCTAGCCTAATAATCTTTAACCAGACATTATTTTTTCTTGTATCCAGTTTAACAATGATTAACCATTCACTTTTTCTATACAATTCCTAAAGGGAATCTTAAATTGGCACATTTAAAGGTTGTATCCCTTGTGGCTAGCTAGAAATAAAGCTTTGACCCAGGTTTATAATCCATTTGTCTAAGAAGTTGTTTTAACAACACTTAAGAAGAAATACTGTATTTTTTTTACTACTTTTTGTGGCTAAAACAGATCATTGAAAGGTATTAAATATATATGCAGGAGCCCTTAAATATATGGAAAATTGGTTTATTTGAATTCTCTCAGCATTTTTATTTGACTAATGGAAATAAATTTTTCTTCTTTGGGTAATGTAATTCATACTTAGCCGCTATCATGGAGTAAAAGATCTTACTTCAGATTCTTTCTTTTTCTTCTTTTTTTTTTTTTTTTTTAATTTGAGACAGAGGTTTGCTCTTGTCGCCCAGGCTGGAGTGCAATGGCGTGATCTCGGCTCACCGCAACCTCCACCTCCCGGGTTCAAGTGATTCTCCTGCCTCAGCCTCCCGAATAGCTGGGATTACAGGCGTGTGTCACCACACCCGGCTAATTTTGTATTTTTAGTAGAAACAGGGTTTCTCCATGTTGGTCAGGCTGGTCTCGAACTCCTGACCTCAGGTGATCCGCCCGCCTCAGCCCTTCCAAAGTGCTGGGATCGCAGGCGTGAGCCATGGTGCCCGGCCCCTTCAGATTCTTCTATAAGCGAATTGTGCCTTGGACGTAGGCTTTGAACGCTTTAAGAGAACCTCCCTTGATACATGGAAATTAAATCATGATTCAATTGTATGAAATGCATTATGGGTAATCTATGGGATTTAATGAATCTAATAGGTGAGGTTGAGTTGGGAAGAAATGAACTTTACTTCTGCATTTAAAAAAATACATTTAACTCAATAGGACAGATGAGTAATTGGAAAACATTTTAAACTTGATCATAAAGAAATAAAAATTGGACGAGTGCAGTGGGATTACAGACGTGTAATCCCAGCACTTTGGGAGGCCAAGGCGGGCACATCATTTGAGTTTAGAAGTTCAAGACCAGCCTGGGCAACATGGCAAAACCCAACCTATGCAAAAAAATACCAAAAAATTAGCTGGGCATGGGGGCACACATCTGTAGTCCTAGCTACTCAGGAGGATGAGGTAGAAGGATGGCTTGAGCCCAGGAGGCAGAGGTTGCAGTGAGCCGAGATTGCGCCACTGCACTCCAGCCTGGGTGACAGAGTGAGACCCTGTCTCAAAAAAAAAAGACCAGTTTCTAGCCTTGACTAAATAATTTTGAAGCCCCTCACTCTATCTCAAATGGTTAGCCAGCTGAAAACCTTCACACAGAATTCATGTTGATACGCAAAACAGTAGGTCCATTCTGGAAAGCCAGCCCAGGTAATTCATACTGCTGTATCTATTTCCATCAGTCGATACCAAAAGAGAACAGAACTCTCAAATTAAAAAAATAGAATCTAGGGGTAACTGGGAATAATATGATCTCACAGGCTTTTTCAAAGGATTAAAAGCGATAGATATAAAAAGCACAAAGCACAGTGTTCATTGTATACATAAGGTACTTATTTTAATACATTGATATTTAATATACTATTTATAGATAATATATAATATTTATATATTTAGATATATTAATTTTTTTTTGAGATGGAGTCTTGCTCTGTCCCCCAGGCTGGAGTGCAGTGGTGCCATCTCGGCTCACTGCAACCTCCACCTCCCGGGTTCAAGCGATTCTCCTGCCTCAGCCTTCTGAGTAGCTGGGACTACAGGTGCGCGCCACCACATCTGGCTAATTTTTGTATTTTTAGTAGAGATACAACATCATGTTGGCCAGGCTGGTCTTGAACTCCTCATCTCAAGTGATCTGCCTGCCTCAGCCTCCCAAAGTGTTGGAATGACAGGCATGAGCCACCATGCACTGCCAAGACATATTAAATTAATAATATGTATAAGCTCCTTCTTTTTCCCAAAGTCAGAAGATCCATCCACACATGCTCAAGGTCGGGGTTGTTAATGAAGAAAACCTAAGGTAACCAAAGTAATGATGTTTGTGTAGTGCTTAATAATCTACAAAAATTTGTGGGTTTTTTTTTTTTGAGATAGAGTTTTGCTCTTGTTGCCCAAGCTACAGTACAGTGGCACGATCTTGGCTCACTGCAAACTCTGCCTCCTGGGTTCAAGTGATTCTCCTGCCTCGGGCTCCTGAGTACCTGGGATTACAGGCATCCACCACAACCGGCTAATTTTTTGTATTTTTAGTAGAGACGGAGTTTCACCATGTTTGTCAGGCTGGTCTCGAACTCCTGACCTCACATGATCCACCCACCTCAGCCTCCCAAAGTGCTGGGGTTACAGGCGTGAGCCACTGTGCCTGGCCCTACAAAAAGTTTTAACATGCATTATTGCACTTAAATCTCAGCTGAGCCACAACTACCCCCAGTGCTCAGCGGGAAAGAAGTAAGGACCCCCAGTGTGCAGATCCTGTGGGACTTGGTGAAGAAGGGCGTGAGATCACAGCCACTCCGAGTGGAGGTCTGGCCTCTGTGGGCTCTGACTCTCAGATGTCAGATGTTCTGACCCACAGTCCAGCCCTTCTCCCACATCTCATAGTGTCACAAGATTCTAGGTGGGGTGACCAAACGAGGAATTCCTAGGACACAGGACTTCCAGTGCTAAAACCAGGACAGTCCCAGGTAAACTAGAATGAGACAGTCACCTTAATTCCAGGAGAAATGGATACCAAATCCCATAAACCGAGAAGGCACAAATCATTAGCCTTCAGAGCCATAGGAGACATGCTGCTTAGCACAGAGTGTGGAACTCCACAGTTTCACGGTGTGTGAGTCTTACCTGCGGCTCAATCTGGGCAGGAGGCCTCTCCGAGGGAGGGTGGGAGCAGGTTGCAAAGCACATGTCACCATGCCTAGATCCAGGGGTCAGTGTTGGTGTTAATCTCCCTCCGCAGTTTTGTCTTGCTCTTTCTGGGGCTCCACATGTATGTCCCAGCATGGACTGGTGACTGCTCAGCTGGGCTTTCCCCTCATGGAAGCAGACGTCTGCAAGAGGGCCAGGCAGCCCTGCTACAGCTCCTTTAGAACAGCCGTGGCAAGAAACATAGTGTGAAGTGTAAAGTAGAGGGCCCCATCAGCAAGTCTCCTTCAGAGAAATCTAAAAATGACATTTGACATAGAACTGTATGCATTTAAAAAACAACAACAACAACAAAAAAACAGTGACATCCTTTGCTTTCAATGCTGTCCTCCCTATATTAGTTTGAGAGCTTGTAACTGGAGCTTAGAGTATATTTCTCTGCCCCTTTTGGAGCTAGCATGTATGGAGTTCACTGAATTATCTCCAGAAGAAACGCTGAATCACCAGAAAGCAGCATAAGCGCAGAAGAAGCTAAATCTAGGTGAATCTCCTGCCATTCAACTCAGCAACATCTCAGTTTCCCATCTGGAGAGTGTGTTTCTCCCACAATTAAAAGGCCCCGTTTTCAGCCGGGCGCGGTGGCTCACATCTGTAAACCTAGCACTTTGGGAGGCCGAGGCGGGCGGATCACCTGAGGTCGGGAGTTCGAGGCCAACCTGACCAACATGGAGAAACCCCGTCTCTACTAAAAATACAAAATTAGCCGGGTGTGGTGGTGCATGCCTGTAATCCCAGCTACTCAGGAGGCTGAGGCAGG
>NW_012123709.1:6032907-6037965 GCF_000951035.1 Colobus angolensis palliatus
ATAATTACTAGATGTGTCTCATGAAGAGGATTAATCTCCAGTGAAAGAGTGTGAAGAAGAGGAAGCTGGTTTGTGATTTGATATCAACAGCTGACAGGAATACAACAAAAAAAGAGCGTCAAAGAAAACTGGAGTTTTGTCATCAATGCAGCTACTACAGGAACAACTTTTACAAGACCAAGATGCTGGAAGCTAAAGGGCTGTGGGACAAATTTGCAAGCCGAAGTCCCAGGGAAACTGTAAGACTGTAGGGAAACTTCTACCTATGACGTTACTTGCCTATTTTAGAAAAATGTTTATTCACAGGAAAGAATGGCTATGTAGTCTTCTAAGAAACTTCACTGACAATATTTCCTTTTTTTTTTTTGAGATGGAATTTCCCTTTTGTTGCCCAGGCTAGAGTGCAATGGCACAGTCTCAGCTCACTGCCATGTCTCCCTCCCGAGTTCAAGCGATTCTCCTACCTCAGCCTCCCAGGTAGCTGGGATTACAGGCGTGCGCCACCACACCCAGCTGATTTTTGTATTTTTAGTAGAGATGGGGTTTCACCATGGTGACCAAGCTAGTCTCAAACTCCAGATCTCAGGTGATCCACTAGCCTCAGCCTCCCACAGTTCTGGGAATGCAGGCCTGAGCCACCATACCCAGCGCACTGACAATATTTCATTCATTGCAGTGAAACCTTCCTATTGTGTCTAGAGGCAACCTCAGCTGGGGACCGTTACCCAGTGTGCCACAGGTCTTCAGCATCACCCTCCAGATGCACTGTCCACCCTCCTCATCCTGCTCTGTGCCCTGGGATGCTGACCTCTGCTCACTGCATCATCCCAGCTCCCTTCCCCTCTGTTTTCTGGCTGGATTCAGCCAATGAGAAGCACTTGCAAGAGATCTGCAGGAGATGTGAGGGGAGGAGGAGGAGACAGAGTGAGGTCAGAGGTCCCTTGCAGCGTGACCAAAGGTTAACAGTGGCTCTCTTTCCCTGGAAAAGGTCACAGCCCCCATCACGCTGTGTTCTCCAAAAGCTACAGCCATTTCTTGGGTTCCTGGTAGCTTTTCCCTCCCAGTGCCCCTTCAAGCCTAGGGCTGGTGAAGACTCCCAGCTGTTGCTAGCCCTAGGGTACTTTACCATTCTTTGTTCCTTTCCTATAAACTTGCTTACACCCTTATAAATACCCTCTTTGTTAAACTCTCCTAAGTAATCCCTCTTGAGTGTGCTTTTTGTCCCCTATTGGGACCTTGACTGATGCCCTCAGTATATCAAGGGTGGCACATGTCTGCATGGGGCAATGCAGCAAAATACAATGGCCAATGATGAACAAGCAAGAGACAACACAGAGGTAAGCTATGACTGCCTTCCCCTCCTCGCCCATGTTCATCCATCAGCCAAGGCACGTGTACACTGCAGGGAGAGTTGGTAATAAACAAGGGCTGTAGAGAAACCTTCTAAGATTTTACCCTAGGATCTCAAGTTCCTGCCCCTTTTGGCCTCTGGATGGAATGATCCAGAGGGGCTTCTTCGTGCATTTCAGAATACAGTTAAAAGGTTTTTACACAAATCATCATTTTGTTGACCCTGAAAAAGCTGGTTTAAACCTCTCTTTTTTTTCTTTCTTCCTTTTTTTTTTTTTTGAGGGGAGTTTCGCTCTTGTTGCCCTGGCTGGAGTGCAATGGTGCAGTCTCGGCACACTGCAACCTCTGCCTCCTGGGTTCAAGCAATTCCCTGGCCTCAGCTTCCCCTGCAGCTGGGATTACAGGCATGGGCCACCACGCCCAGTTAATTTTTATTTTTATTAGAGATAGGGTTTCTCCATGTTGGTCAGGCTGGTATTGAACTCCTGACCTCAGGTGATCCGCCCTCCTCAGCCTCCCACAGTGCTGGGATTACAGGGGTCAGCCACTGCACCCGGCCTCTGTCTCTCTCTCTTTTTTTTCCAGTAGAGGAGAGCATTTAGATTTCTCTGGCTGTCTTACGCAGGACTGAGTGGCGCAGCCAAGAAAACTGAGAAGACCGGGGAGAACTGAACCTTTCAGAGCATGGGCGGAGTCAGAGATCCACACAAGAGATCATAGCCGGAGGATGATTGTTTGAAGAAAGGACCTGCCAGTCTAGGAAGTGGGGCTGGAACAAAACATCAGCCAAAGGAAAAAGGGCAAGAGAGGCAGAGTACAGATTCCTGAGGATGAGAGAGCAGGTGTCTATCCAGGCACACATGGAACAGGCAGCTAGCAGAGGTCTTTCCTAAAGGAACCAGCGGGGTCAGTGTAGGCGCTCAGGCAGCAGCAGGGAGGAGCAGCAGCAGATGTCAGTTTCCCCACAGAAAATCCAGCCCCTCGAAAACAGGAGAAAAATGACTACAGCTCATCCTAGTGGAGTCCACAGGAAGACCGACGTGGAGATGGCGTGGGGTTCCTCGTGGACTTCCTGTTTAAGGCCCACATTCGATCCTCATTCCTGAACAAGGAAGGCCCATACGTTGGGTAAGGAGCCCCGCTGCTGGAACCAGAGGGGCAGACACAAAACAGACCGTGGATCTAAATGGATGTGTCAGATAAAGACATTGGCACTGGCATTGTAAGCTATTCTAACCTGCCTGGGAAAAAGGCTGTGCCACAAAAGTTTTTAGGCAGAGTCATCACAAAAAAGAACAGTATTGTCATCTTGCTTTCAGAGTGTATGTAAGTAAACCTACATAAAGTCCAGCATTTCTCCAAATATAATATATGAAAGAGCAAAATTAAAAATGAATGTTAGAAATGAGATCAAGTTAAGGCCAGGCACAGTGGCTCACACCTATAATCCCAGCACTTTGGGAGGCTGAGGTGGGCAGATTACTTGAGGTCGGGAGTTCAAGACCAGCCTGGCCAACATGGTGAAACCCCATCTCTACTAAAAATACAAAAAGTAGCTGGACATGGTGGCATGTGCTTGTAATTCTAGCTACTCTGGAGGCTGAGGCAGTAGAATCGCTTGAACCCAGGGGGCAGAGGTTGTAGTGAGCCGAGATCATACCACTGCACTCCAGGCTGGGCAACAGAGCGAGACTCTGTCTAAAAAAAACAAAAAAACAACAACCACCTCTCACAATTTAGTCTGCAAACCTGACAAATTCCATATATGAAATTAAAGCATGGGCCAGGTGCAGCAGCTCACGCCTATAGTCCTAGCACATTGGAAAGCGAGGCAGGCAGATCACCTGAGGCTGGGAGTTTTGAGACCAGCTGGCCAACATGGTGTAACCCCGTCTCTTGTAAGAATAGAAAAATTAGCCGGGCGTGGTGGTGCACTCTTGTAATGCCAGCTACTTGGGAGGCTGAGACATGAGACTCCCAGGAGGCAGAGGTTGCAATGAGTGGAGATAGGGCCACTGCACTCCAGCCTGGGCAACAGAGTGAGACTCTGTCTCAAAAAATAATAATAATTAAATAAAAAATAAAATAAAACATGATGTTATCAGAGCACAATTTAATTAATAATTTAGTAGCCAGTATCCATGTAGCACTATAATTTTTTCTTTTTTTTTTTCGAGATGGAGTCTTGCTCTGTCGCCCAGCTGGAGTGCAGTGGTGCAGTCTCGGCTCACTGCAAGCTCCGCCTTCTGGGTTCAGGCCATTCTCCTGCCTCAGCCTCCCGAGTAGCTGGGACCACAGGTGCCTGACACCATACCCGGCTAATTTTTTTTTTTGTATTTTTAGTAGAGATGAGGTTTCACCATGTTAGCCAGGATGGTCTCAATCTCCTGATCTCATGATCCACTCACCCTGGCCTCTCGAAGTGCTAGGATTACAGGTGTGAGCCACTGTGCCCGGCCCAACACTATAATTTTTGAAACTCATAAGTTACTGGGGGTCGCGGCTCCCAGAGCTCCCAAGATGGTGGCAGGCCGCTTCCGAGATGGCCGCATGCCGCCACTTGTTCTCTGACCTGGGGTTCTTGGCCTCATGGATTCCAGGGAATGGAATCTTGGGCCATGCAGTGAGTGTTACAGCTCTAGTGGAACCCAGCGACTAGTGTTCAGTTTAATTAGGATGAACTGCACTTAGCCTTGCAGAAACAATGGCAAGTCTTTAGCGCGATCCGGCGCTGCAAGGAGCGCAGTGCTGCATCGGGAGCACAGCAGACACCCTGCCTGATCCAGAGATGAAAGCTCAGCTCAAGCGGTAAAAAACATGGACCAGCAGAGTGTGCAGTTGCAAGATTTAATAGAGTGAAAAGAGAGCTCCCACACAAAGGGAGGTAGCCATTGCTGGCTCGAAAGCCTGGGTTTGTATCCCGATTACTATCCCTCTCCCCCGGTGTTCTCAGGCGATAGATGATTGGCTATTTCTTTATCTTCTGTTTTTGCCTAATTAGCATTTTAGTGAGCTCTCTTTGTACCTGATTGGTTGGGTATGAGCTAAGTTGCAAGCCCCCGTGTTTATACGGTCACCTTCCCAGCTAGGCTTAGGGATTCTTAGTTGGCCTGTGAAATCCAGCTAGTCCTGTCTCTCAATAATACATTGTTCTATCTGGAATTATTACATTTCCCCACAGTTTCTACTCCAGTCTCTGGAGGAAGAAACTATGCAGTGTTTTCATCTGAACCCCAAGGCCCCTCACAGTCCATGGCAAGTGTCTGGAGTTTTAATGAGGATTAAATAGATAATACTGTAAAAACTCTCCAAAAATTATAAAACGTGGGCCAGGAACCATGGCTCATGTAATCTCATCACTTTGGGAGGCCAAGGTGGGCGGATCACAAGATGAAGATATCAAGACCATCCTGGCCAACATGGTGAATCCTCGTCACTACTAAAATACAAAAATTAGCTAGGCATGGTGGTGTGCACCTGTAGTCCCAGCTACTCTGGAGGCTGAGGCAGGAGAATTGCTTGAACCCAGGAAATGGAGATTGCAGTGAGCCGAGATCATGCCACTGCACTCCAGCCTGGTGACAGAGCAAGACTCCATCTCAAAAAAAAAATTGCTGGGCGCAGTGGCTCAAGCCTGTAATCCCAGCACTTTGGGAGGCCGAGGCGGGCGGATCACAAGGTCAGGAGATCGAGACCATCCTGGCTAAC
>NW_012123709.1:6038793-6048048 GCF_000951035.1 Colobus angolensis palliatus
AGCTGAGATCCGGCCACTGCACTCCAGCCTGGGTGACAGAGCAAGACTCCATCTCAAAAAAAAAAACAAAAAAAAAAACCCATTACAAGATAAAAGAGTGCTGACTCTTTAAAAAAAAAGAGTAATGACACTGAGAAGAAGGTAAGTAGTATACTGACATGTGTAGGCCAAAATGAATCACCAAAGTTCACTGGAGACCTGATGGTCAGACTTTAAATGAACACTTTCTTTGAAACCCTAACTCATTCCCAGGGAAATTGGGAATTTTTCATTGTTCTAATAATTGTGTTATGATTTTTTTAAATCTAAAGAAATCACCACATTCTAGCTTGCTTAATATTTCCACAGTGGAAATAAATGATAATACAGGTTTTACTGAGATTTTCCATTTGGTGAACTCAGCAGGCAAGGAGGTGGCAGCTGAGCTCTGTCAATGAGAAATCGATTTGGGTTAGACTGATATGAAAATTAAACTACTGTAGTGTATCAGAATATGGCAAAGCGCTTTTAAATCTTAGCCTTGGTGATTTATAGAAAAGAAGGAAGTGACTTATTGGAAAGGAGGAAGTAAAGAAGAAGAGAGTAGCAAAAGGAGTTAATGATGATGAAAGGTGGAAGAAATGAGCATGAAAGCAGCCAATTCCTTCAGTTTTTGCACCTGTGTTTTATTATATTTAAATGGAAAACATCGAAGTTGAATGAATTTTGTTTTTTCTCTTTTTTAGGCATAGGGAAAAAATTAAGGGATAAGAGAAAGAACTACGGTAAATTAGAAATGAGAAGGAAGAGTTGTGAGTAACAATAAAATAACTGGTATAAAGAGCAAAGGAAAGACATGGAAACCCAAGAAAAAATAGGAGGAAGAGCGGGTGGCATTGGTCCCTTTTTGTAAAGCATTTTTGTCACTCAAAAATATAAAACAAGTATCTTGATAATGGTTTAGTATTTATTTTCTTCTGCTGCTGCAGCTTAGGCTCATCATCCTACTTCTTGTTCTAAAATGGTAAACACTGATGACAAATAGCCCCTCTTTCTCACTCTACCCTTCAGTTTTTTGTTTTGTTTCGTTTTGTTCTGTTCGAGACTGAGTCTGGCTCTGTCGCCCAGAAGTGCAGTGGCACGATCTCTGCTCACTGCAAGCTCCGCCTCCCAGGTTCAAGCAATTCTCCTGCCTCAGCCTCCCAAGTAGCTGGGACTATAGGTGCCCGCCACCATGCCTGGCTATTTTTTTTTTTGTATTTTAGTAGAGACGGGGTTTCACCGTGCTGCCCAGGCTGCTCGCAAACTCCTGAGCTCAGGCAATCCGACCGCCTCGGCCACCCAAAATGCTGGAATTACAGACATGAGCCACAGCACCTGGCCTACCCTTCAGTATTTTAACAGTTTTTCTTTTCTTTCTTTTTTTTTTTTTTGAGACGGAGTCTCGCTCTGTTGCCCAGGCAGGAGTTCAGTGGTGCGATCTCGGCTCACTGAAACCTCTGCCCCTCCAGGTTTAAGCAATTCTCTGCCTCAGCCTCCGGAGAAACTGGGATTACAGGCGCGTGCCACCGTGCCCAGCTAATTTTTTTGTATTTTTAGTAGCGACAGGGTTTCACCATCTTGGCCAGGCTGGTCTTGAACTCCTGACCTCGTGATCCACCCGCCTCGGCCTCCCAATGTGCTGGGATTACAGGCGTGAGCCACGGCGCCTGGCCAGTATTTTAACAGTTTTTCTTTAGGCCAAAATTTCAAGATCCATATATCTTGAAATTTGGAGCAGCTGCATTGAGATTATTTTTTCCAGAACAATAAAAACAAATTCTCGGTGGTTAGATAGATCATCAAACATTAATAGTGGCTCAAACTGTTGGACACCAAGTCATTCTAAAACTTTAGAAATTAAAAGGAAATGGCTGTATTGGGTTTTTTGTTTATTTGTTTGTTTGTTTGTTTTGAGACGGAGTTTCGCTCTTGTTGCCCAGGCTGGAGTACAATGGTGCAATCTCGGCTCACTGCAGTCTCTGCCTCCCAGATTCAAGCGGTTCTCCTCCCTCAGTCTCCCAAGTAGCTGGGATTACAGGCATGCGCCACCACGCCTGGCTAATTTTGTATTTTTAGTAAAGATGGGGTTTCTCCATGTTGGTCAGGCTAGTCTCAAGCTCCCGACTTCAGGTGATCCACCTGCCTCGGCCTCCCAAACTAGTGAGATTACAGGCATGAGCCACCGCACCCGGCCAAAATGGCTGTAGAGTAAGCCTCATGTCTAAGATTGCGATAACTGCATCTATAGGATACAGAGTCTTTGTAAGAAGGAAATGAGTTCATGTATGTAAATAAATAAGAGTGAGGCACATAGCAAGAGCTCTACAGTTGGATTTGCTTGAATTGTTTTAATAACTAAAGCATAAAAAACTTAAGCATGCTATTTTTGCTATTTTTAATATCCTCTTCTTTTTTTTGAGACGGAGTCTCACTCTGTCACGCAGGCTGGAATGCAGTGGCACCATCTCGACTCACTGCAACCTCAGCGTCCCAGGTTCAAGCGATTCTTCTGCCTCAGCCTCCCGCATAGCTGGGACTTCAGGAGTGGGTCACCATGCTGGGCTGATTTGTTTGTATTTTTAGTGGAGACAGGGTTTCACCATGTTGGCTAGGCTGGTCTCGAACTCCTGACCTCAAGTGATCCTCCCACCTTGGCCTCCCAAAATGCTGGGATTACAGGCCTGAGCCACCTAGCCTGGCCCTTCTTATTATTCCTTTTTTTTTTTTTTTTTTTTGAGACAGAGTCTTGCTCTGTCACCCAGGCTGGAGTGCAGTGGCATGATCTTGGCTCACTGCAACCTCTGTCCCCCTGGTTCAAGAGATTGTCCTGCCTCAGCCTCCTGAGTAGCTGGGAATACAGGTGCCCGCCACCATGCCTGGCTAATTTTTGTATTTTTAGTAGAGACTTGGTTTCACCATATTGGCCTGGCTGGTCTCAAACTCCTGACCTTGTGATCCACCCGCCTCAAATAAAAGCCGCTTCAATAGAGGTACTCAAAGAAGGAATGACAAGAACTTCCCTCCTAATGAAAATCTAGCGTAAGATATCCTCCTTTTTCAAAGGAAAACCGGTCCTTGCACTCCTTTTCTGGCATCATGACCTTACAGTCTTTCCTGTCAGGAAAAGATTTCCAACCTGATACCTTGTACCATTCGTATAAACAGTACAAGCCATGATAGCATCGCTGCAGCTTCCTCGTCTCATTTAGCTTTTCCCTTTTCAGTTTTCCTACAAGGGGCTAGAATGGAGATAGCATAGGTAGATTCTTATACATCTAGCTGTCTTGCTAAAGTAGTGTTGTAAAAACAAATTCACAATGGCAATTTCCTCAAAAGAAAGGGTCAAAAGTGGGCCAAGTAATTTCATTTTGAAAGTGATTTTAGGACAGGAAATCAGGGGTTGTTTGTGGGTAACTCAGGGAAGTCTGAGGATTGTGATGAAGGCACAGATCCTACATCACTTCAGACTTGGTGGGGTCGACCCCTACGAAGCAAAGCTTGTAAGCCCTTTATAGAACAATATCTTACTTTCAGGCCTCTGATTGTCAGTCCTCTGCTCTGGTTAATATCATCAAGGGAATCCTTGCCTGACAGAATGCAATTTAGGATCTATTAAATATGATTACTTGGCCTTGAAAATGATGGATATTGGACAGAATTATAGAATCACTTTACAAAAGAAAAGTGTCTTTTACATCCTTTCTTGTGGAGCCTAAAATTAAGCCTGGGGAAATCCCTCAGAGGGCTGTGGCATTTATAGGTTAGGTTTATGAAAAAGGGAATTGATATTCATATTAAAACCTGTAAAAATTGAGCAAGGTGGAGATAGTGAGCTTGCAGACAGCTGTGACGTGTGTCTGAAGGGTGAGTGGCATGTTGGCCAACTGATTTCCTTGCTTTAATTATATTAGTAATGTGAAAGCTGACATGACACGAAACAAGTTCTTTGGGTTTTTCATTCAAATACTAGCCCCAAGTGCCTATTTTTTATGGTCCTCCCAATTTCCAATTACTTAACTGTTCATAGCAGAAATACATCAGAGTTCATTGCTGGGTTTGCTTTGGAGGTGGCCTATGCCTGAGTTTTTACTTAATTAAATGTTGGTCCTGATTATAAAAGTAATATATGGTCATTGAAAAAATTGCAAAACGTAAAAAATTACAAGGAAGAAATTAAAAATCACTAATAATTCTGCTACCCAGAGGTTGCCATTAACATTTTGCTGTATACCTTCTAGTCTTTTCTTATATATGTATGTATACAATACGCACACATATATATACATACATACAGGTATAGCTGTATTATTTTTATTAGTTAATTGGGCATAATATCAATTAAGGAATATCAAAAAAGTAATACCAAAACAGTAACATGTACTGTTTTGTGATTTTTTTAATGTTAATACTATAGCAGACCATATTCCCATATATTTAGGTATTATTCTATAATGAGATATTTAGTAGTTATTTATTATTCATTGTATGTATGTAACTCAATTTTTTTTTTTAATTATCCAGCCACTTACAGTTGGATTTTCTTTCTTTTTTTTATTATCTAGGGTACATGTGCACAACGTGCCGGTTTGTTATATATGTATACACATGCCATGTTGGTGTGCGGCACCTTTTAACTCGCCTTTTACATAAGGTGTCCATAATCTCCTAATGCTATCCCTCCCCGCTCCTCCAACCTCACGACAGGCCCCGGTGTGTGGTGTTCCCCATCCTGTGTCCAAGTGTTCTCACTGTAACACCAATTTTTAAAATAATCTGCAGTTTATGGGAATTTAGGAGACCTAGTTACATTTTTTTTAAGCCATTATCAGATAACTCTTTGTAAACATCCCCAGCTATTTAGGATATATTTCCAAACGAGTCACTGTGCCCCAAAGTTTGCAAAATAATCAGGCTTTTACATGTAGCTGAATTGCACATTTCTCTTATGCAATTTCTACATTACAGTACTTCTTCACTATGTCTTCTGTTTATCTCACCAAGACCAAAAACAACGGAAGTAGCAGATGGAATTGAGATTACCACAATTACATTTCTGCTTGGCCGTGAATTTTGTGTAACAGATAAGGTGAGAGCAGCATTCGAATTCTAAATTACCTCAAAATAAAAGGAAGTAGGGAGGAGGAAATGGGGAGTTGCTGTTTAATGGGTATAAAGTTTTCGTTTTACAAGATGAAAGGAGTCGTGGAGATGGATGGTGGTGATCGTTGCCCAACACTATGAATGTACTTAATACCAATGAATTGTATACTTAAAAATAGTTAAGATAGTAAATTTTATGTTATGTATATTTCACAACAATAAAAAAAATGGGGAACTGGAAAAACAAGAAAGTAAATGGAAAAAGTCTTCACTATTTGTGTTGCAGAGGAGCACATTTAGAAATAAGACATTGTTTTTATCCCTCAGGCAAAAAAGAAAAAAAAAAGAAGAAATAGGCTCCTCATATTCCATGATGTTGCAATGCTGTAGTAGATGAAGTCATAATCACAATAAACATTTATATGGCACGAGTTACAGTTTACAAGTGCTTTTGTACACATAATATCATTGGCATAATAACCTTGTGAAATAGTGGAAATACTTAATTATCTTCACTTTGTATATGAGAACTCTGAGACTAAGGTCAAATAACTTCCCAAGTTGATATACCTGGCAAAGAGCAGAAGCAAGACATCATTCCAGGGCCCTAACTCTCGCCACAACTGTCTTCTGTGAAATATACTAGCATGTCGGCCGCGAAACTCTTGTGCTGGCAAAACCATCAGATGTTTTCACTTGAAAAGTCAAATGTTTCGTATATAAACTGACAAGGACAGATATATTTAAATTGTGTTCAAAGAAAATCTTTAACTTAGAAAACCTACTTCTGGTCGGGCGCAGTGGCTCACGTCTGTAATCACAGCACTTTGGGAGGCCGAGGCGGGCTGATACCTGAGGTCAGGAGTTCAAGACCAGCCTGGCAAACATGGTGAAACCCTGTCTCTACTAAAAATTAAAAAAGGAAAAAAAAATACAAAAATTAGCCAGGCATGGTGGCGGGCACCTGTGATCCCAGCCACCTGGGAGGCTGAGGCAGGAGAATCACTTGAACCCAGGAGATGGAGGTTGCAGGGAGCTGAGATCGTACCACTGCACTCCAGCCTAGGTGACAGAGTGAGACTCTTGTCTCAAAAAAGGAAAAAAGAAAAGGAAGCCTACTTCTTTTGGTAGTAGCTTTAAATAGTTTAATAAAAGATTAATTTTACTAATATTAACAACACCCTACGTTTTTGCATCCTTATTTTGTGTTTTTTACACTTTCAGATACTAGTTTAAATTTTTAAAATCTCCTTCAATAACACATTTACCATCCTAAAGGGGGATATATGTGATGTTATCAGCACAGCCAGGCAAGGTGTAGGGTGAGGAACTGAGGAAACTTCTGATAATTTAGGATTGTCAGTCTCTAAACATTAAAAGTCCTTTACACAACCACTTATCCCATTAAGATACAAAAAGAAGGCCGCGCGATGGCTCACGCCTATAATCCCAGCACTTTGGGAGGTAGGCGGATAACCTGAGGTCGGGAGTTCGAGACCAGCCTGATCAACACGGAGAAACCCCATCTCTACTAAAAAATACACAATTAGCTGGGTGTGATGGCATATGCCTGTAATCCCAGCTACTTGGGAGGCTGAGGCAGGAGAATCACTTGAACCTGGGAGGTGGAGGTTGCAGTGAACCGAGATTGGGCCATTGCATTCCAGCCTGGGCAATAAGAGTGAAACACTGTCTCAAAAAAATAAAAAAAAAAAAATACAAAAAGAAAAGTTACGCATTTTCAAATTAAATATTAGAATAAAGCTGGATGTTTTAAATGTAGATTTTCTCCTTTGCCAAGTTTTCTTTGCCTAATTATTTTTGGGTGCATTTGATCAAAGACTAAGAAGTTGGTATTGGCTATAATTTTTATTAAATATCTTGGTCAGGACCAGCCTGACCAACATGGAGAAACCCCCTCTCTACTAAAAAGACAAAATTAGCCAGGCATGGTGGCACATGCCTGTAATCCCAGCTACTGGGGAGGCTGAGGTCGGAGAATCACTTGAACCTGGGAAGCGGAGGTTGCGGTGAGCCAAGATGGCGCCATTGTACTCCAGCCTGGGCAACAAGAGAGAAACTCCGTCTCAAAAAAAAAAAAAAAAAAATCTCTTAGAGTTTTGTCTTTGGATGATATGCAAATGATGTGATCTGACAAGCAGGTGGTTTTGGTAAACAGAAATCTGGTCTGTGAGATTTGTTTTGCCTGTCAGCCAATTTATCTTTGGAATTACAAGCATCATAGACATGAACATTTCTTATTCTCATATATTGACTAACCACATGCACTCAATACACATTTATTAAGGACCTGCTACATGCCAAGTACTATAAAAATTAGACATGCTCCTAAGGAATTCTCATCATATTAATAAGCAGAGAAATTAACACATATACAAATTTTTAGAATGCAATGGGATGAATACAATACTAGAAGTATATATACATAATCTGAGGTCACAGAAGCCATCTTTCTCTCAATAAATAAAAGACAGCTTTGGCTGGGCACCGCGGCTCATGCCTGTAATCCCAGCACTTTGGGAGGCCGAGGAAGGCAGATCACTAGGTCAAGAGATCAAGACTATCCTGGACAACATGGTGAAACCCTGTCTCTACTAAAAATACAAAAATTAGCCAGGCATGGTGGCACATGCCTACAGTCCCAGCTACTTGAGAGGCTGAGGCAGGGGAATTGCTTCAACCCAGGAGGCGAAGGTTGCAGTGAGCCAAGATTGTGCCACTGTACTCCAGCCTGGTGACAGAGTGAGACTCTTGTCTCAAAAAAAAAAAGATAGCTTCACAGAGGAAGAATCATCTGACTTCAGACTTAAATGATGAAAACACTTCACAAGGAAAGGGGTGGGAAGGTGTATGCACATTTTTCACTCTGTCACTTGCTTTAAGATTAGATATTCTTCTTCAGTTAATAGTAGGGAGTCACGTAATATCAGATGCTCTGAATGTAACATTGAAAACCTCTTTAGATTTCATAGTCAGTTCATCATCCTTTCACAGAGTCTACATCCTCTTAAATTGGCCAAACTGTCTACTTCCACTCTACCTGCCATTGAGTGGATTGGTAACAATACACTGTTGATCAATAAAATTAAGCTTAATTAATAAGCCCCTTGATTAATTTACCCTTGCATTAGTAGTGTCAGGATGCTCAGCTGGAGCCATTCTCATGCAACCATCCATGTGGACCCTAGGCAGACTGCTGCAAATCTGTTTGATTTCAGGCATTTATCTCCAACTCTGTTGCAAACTGTTCTGTTATAACTACTGCATTTTCCTTTCTGGTTGAACTACAGTTCAAGAACTATAGTTGAATTTTAGTAGAATTTTAAGAAAAAAAAAAGTACTGCCTATTATCTACACTGATGCTGGCTTCTTTCCCAGTTAATTTGTTTAAATGGAATTTATAAAATGGTAGCTAAGATACTGTATCATCACCCTGTCTTACTCTCTTCTTGGTATTGATGTAACATGGATCACTGAACAATGTAATCTCCATTTTATAGTTGATAGTGATGGTTTCTAGTCAACTGATACATGCGATTTATTCGGAAATTATATCAACTGAGAGGTTCTCAATCAACTACCTTGTGTGTTTTCTTTTAAACATTAATTGAATTTTGAAAAGGAATTTTATATTACTCTAACTTATTTCTGATGATCAAGCAAATCATAAATGGCCTGTTGTCTAGAATCCTGAATGTCATCTACCTTGCTTATTCTTTGCTAGTAAATATTTCAGGTTATTTTAAGTTATGCTTGCATTTTCTTACATATTTGAATCAAATAAATAATAGACCAAGCTGAGTGTGTTGGTGCATGCCAGTAGTCCCAACCAAGCAGGAGGCTGAGGCGATCGCTTGAGACCAGTGCTTGGAGGTTGCAATGAACTATGATTGTGCCATTGCCCTCTATCCTGGACAACAGAGCAAAACCCTGTCTCAAAAATAATAATAATAACAAACAGACAAATACTTAGATGGTTTCTCTGTATAGTCTTATTTCCTTTTGGTTTTTTGTTTGTTTGCTTGTTTTTTGAGACAGAGTCTCGCTCTGTCGCCCAGGCTGGAGTGCAATGGTGTGATCTCGGCTCACTGCAAGCTCCGCCTCCCGGGTTCA
>NW_012123709.1:6049198-6053241 GCF_000951035.1 Colobus angolensis palliatus
TCGCCCGGCTAGTTTTTTGTATTTTTTAGTAGAGACGGGGTTTCACCGTATTAGCCAGGATGGTCTCGATCTCCTGACCTCGTGATCCGCCTGTCTCCGCCTCCCAAAGTGCTGGGATTACAGGCTTGAGCCACCGCGCCCGGCCAGGAGTGGCTTTTTTCTACACCCAGGAAAATGTGTCCATCTTCTTGTGATTAACATGCAGCCAAGTGGAATTGCCTAGACTGTTTCATTAGCAACACATACAGTCATGTTTCAACACCACAGGGCTAATTACCTATCTAATTCAACTGCTTCAGGGAAATCTTGTTTTCTTCCTAAGCAAACCTGAAGATGAATAATAAAAATATTAATATTAATTTCTAAAATTACAAAATCTATTTATTGACATTGTAATGATTGTCTGATAGCCATAGCTTCTTCCATACCTCTCAGTAAATGCCAAATCTTTTCAGTAGTCTGTTTTTTCCAAATGTTCCTCTAATATGAAATAGACTGATACTAAATCTCTTTTTTTTTTTTTTTTGAGATGGAGTTTCACTCTTGTTGCCCAGGCTGGAGTGCAATAGCACGATCTTGGCTCACCGCAACCTCTGCCTCCCGGGTTCAAATGATTCTCCTGCCTCAGCCTCCCAAGTAACTGTGATTACAGGCATGCGCCACCATGCCCGGCTAATTTTGTATTTTTAGTTAGAGACAGGGTTTTTCCATGTTGGTCAGGCTGGTCCCGAACTCCCGACCTCAGGTGATCTGCCCGCCTCGGCCTCCCAAAGTGCTGGGATTACAGGCGTGAGCCACCACGCCCGGCCTAAATCTCGAATAATAATAAAACCTAACTTTTGTTGAACAATTAATATGCACTTTCCCAAACACATGTTTATAGTATCTCATCTAATCCTCACTAAAACTCTGATGTAGGTACTGTCAATAATTCTTTCTACAGATGAGTAGATTGAGACACAAAGTGGCTAAATGACAGCTTGAGGTTACATCACCAATAAAAAAGTGGAGATGGATTATATTAAAAGCCAGATTGAGAGATGACTGTCACTTTGCAAGGAAGAAAAGCTTAGTCTTATAAAGCCAACAGAAAATGAAAGAATTTCCTTTCTGCCATATGAAGACTATAATGAATTTTTTCCTGAAAAATTATTTTAGAAAGCAGGAGTTACACCAAAATATTATATGTACTAAATTTGGAGGGGAGGCGAATTCCTTCAGGCAGTGACCATTATTAGTAAGGCTTGATTTGGAAGCCAACTTTTATAACTCAGTTAAAAACTGCTAAACCCAAGCACTTATATAATAGAAATGCTGACATGACCTTAATTCCAGAGGTGCAAAGGGTATAATTGAATTTAAGAACAATGCATCTTACTCTTTAAGTCATTAAATAGATTGTAATAATCTGACACATTTGGTAAGTACTACATGAAAGTGATTAACAATGATATGCAAGTAAAATGAGCTTGCACTATTAGCTACTGTATTTTTTACTGTGTTTTCCAAACATAACATTAAATTATAATACAGTCATTTAGAAAATGTTATGGTAGTATATTTTAAATGTTCCTCAACATGATGCCAACACAGAGAGAGGGGTTCTTAGAATCTACAGAAGATTGCCAAATGCTTATGTGTAATTCAGATAGCTTATATTTACACTTTTTAGAATTAAACCTAATCAGAAATACACATCTTTTTGACCCAAATTTCTGGAGTTCCTCAGGTGATATGGTACGTCCGGTTGAAGAGTATATATATAAGGATGCCAAGTAAATGCCAAAGCTGGAACATTCCTCCACACAGTTATATATTTGGCACTAGAGAAAAAACATCCAGATGTTTGGCATTATACACCCAAATGCCTAAATCCAAGTGAAATCATGAGTTAAACACACAGTCATGGAATTTAATCAATGTAGTCATCCAGTTGGGTTTATTCTAGCTCAAACAAAATAAACCAAAGCCAAAATTCTTCTCTTCATTTTCAAGGGCAGGGCTGAAGACCTGGATTTTCTATTTATATTGTCTCTCTATTTAATCTGACTGCTTACAGGATCAGTAGTGAAGTGTACTAATCGTTTCAGTGCAACAGAGAATCCACTAGTGGAAAACACATTAGCTCTCAGAATTCCAACACTTATTTTGATCAGACTTCCTGCTTGTTTTATTTCCCTATGTAAATGCTAATATAGCAAATGCGAGTTAATACATAAATGAGAATACATCTAATAGCTTTTCCAGGTAAGAGCTGGTCACAATAATTGCAAATATATTCAAATGTTTTATTTTAGGTTTATGTGTAAGCAGTAAGCTATGGATATGAAAATGTGCATATATGTTAAAACATACATAACTCAGTGACCTAAAAATTGCAAATTTCAAAAAATCACTGCATAGTAAAATAGATTTTTAAAAATCGAGGGCTTAAATTGAATATAAGTGACTCAATTAGTGTAGCAGATCATGGCAAAATGGCTCCTATTTTTCCTACTCCTTACAATGTGTATATGCAGCTCCTCCCATCAAGATGTGAAATTCATTTGTCCACATGTCCACCCCTTGAATCAGGCTGTTTTGTAGATTGCTTTGGTCACTACAATGTGCTGCACATGATGGGATCCCATTCATAGCCAAGGCTTCAAAAGGTGTCATACACAGCCACTCACTTGCTTCTCTTCCTTTGCCATGAGAACAGCTCTGGGCTAGCTGCTAAAGAATGAGAGACCACATGGACCAGGAGCAGTGACTTATGTCTGTAATCCCAGCATTTTGGGAGGCCGAGGTGGGTGGATCACTTGAGGTAAGGAGTTCGAGACCAGCCTGGCCAACATCCAACATCGTGAAACCCCATCTCTACTAAAAATACAAAAATTAGCCAGGCGTAGTGGCAATGTCTGTAATTCCAGCTACTTGGGAGGCGGACACAAGAGAATTGCTTGAACCTGGGAAGCAGAGGTTGTACTGAGCTGAGATTGCGCCACTGCACTCCAACTTGGGCGACAGAGTGAGACTCCGTCTCAAAAAAAAAAAGAATGAGAGACCACATGAAAGAGAGACAAATCATCCCAGCTGGGGCCATCCTCGACCAGCCAGCACCACCCCATCCCCCGCTGACCCACCAGCTGATCACAGAAACGTAAGCAAGACCAGCTAAGAACATCTGAGCCTGGCGCAGACCAATGCACTCATCTGGCTGACTTGTAGGCTTATAAGAGAGAAATAATAAATGATTACTTTAAGTCAATAAGTTTGGAGGGTAGTTTCTTATGCCACAATAGATTACTGATACAATTAGTGTCAGACAATATTGTTATAGCAAAATAATGAAAATATCACAGTTATCTCTACATATTAATGATCCTTGAATTTACATACATTTAATATTTTTAAATGTACTGTCACAGCCTTGCCCTGTAGGCAAGACAGATGTGATTATCCTCATTTTAAAGATGAGATAATTGAAACACTGAAAAACTAAATCACACGCTCAGCTATTGTTGAGGGAAGGACTGGGGTAGGGATAGATTTAAAGAGTAGAATTGGCTGGATGCAGTGGCTCACACCTGTAATCCCAACACTTTGGGAGGCTGAGGAGGAAGAATTGCTTGAGCCCAAGAGTTCAAGACCAGCCTGGACAACATAGGGAGACCCATCCCCCACCATCCCCCCTCCTCCATCTCTATTTTTTTTTTAAATAGAATTCAGTTCTCGTCTCTCTAAATCCACATCAGTTTTCAATTATCTTTATGATCTTAAGTGGTTTCATTGTGAATTTGACTTAAGGATTAAAAATATCTGCATCCTGGCCGGATGCGGTGGCTCACGCCTGTAACGCCAGCGCTTTGGGAGGCCAAGGCAGGCGGATTATGAGGTCAGGAGCTCAAGACCAGCCTGGCCAACATGGTGAAACCCCACCTCTACTAAAAATACAAAAATTAGCCAGGCATGGTGGTGGGCACCTGTAATTGCAGCTACTTGGGAGGCTGAGGCAGGAGAATCACTTGAACCCAGGAGGTGGAGGTTGCAGTGAGCCAAGA
>NW_012123709.1:6053291-6055646 GCF_000951035.1 Colobus angolensis palliatus
TTGGACATACAGTGAGTATGGTTTCAATTATGACCTTGTCTAAAAAAAAAAAAAAAAAAAAATACACTTTAGGAAGCATCCATTTTGAAATGACAGACTAAGCACACTACTACCACCACCAGCATTTTTATCCCAATGTCACTAAAAATGCCTACTTATTAATATACATAGTGCTAAAAAACAAGAAAAATGAACTAGTAACTGACCACAAAATTGAAAGAAATATTAGAGAAAAAAGGATAAGACTGGGCCGGGCGCGGTGGCTCAAGCCTGTAATCCCAGCTACTCGGGAGGCTGAGGCAGGAGAATCACTTGAACCCAGGAGGTGGAGGTTGCAGTGAGCCAAGATTATGCCACTGCACTCCAGCCTGGGAGACAGACCAAGACTCCATCTCAAAAACAAAACAAAAATCTGCATGCTGGTACTGACATAGCTAATAAAGCAAGCTCTATCCCCACCATTAGGAAAACTAGGGTATCACTCCTCCAATAAACCCCCTAAAATCAAAAAAGAGAAAATCTCCCAAAATCCTACACATAATTTAATATTAATTGTTGTTGTTTTGTTGTTGCTGTTTTTGTTGTTGACTACCTTAGGCTTCCAAGGTGTTTACTTTCATTGAGAAAATAAGAGAGCGGGGGAAAAGTTCACGTCTCTTACTTTGGTGCCAACCTTTAGGCTACTTAATAGACCAATTAAATTAAAGATTTAGAATGTACAAATCTTTACACTGAGATAACTACTGAGCAATCAATGATAATTAAAAAAATCAATTGGTCTTCTGTAGTAATTAAATTTGTCCACTTAGATATAATTGATATTGTTTGCAACTAATTATCCAAGAAAGGGCTCTGAGGGACTTTTTAGAGACTAAAGGAATTGAGCCAAAGAATCTTTCTAATTTGAAATTGGACTGAATGCCACGTTTTCTCAAAAACTGATGAAGTCTCCCCTAGAAACACAGTATTGAACAAACTCCAATGCAGTCAGGAAATCAGTATTTCATTACAGACAGTTTAGCATAGTAGCTAGCACTCTGTGTGACCGTGGGTGCATCACTTAATGTCTGTGTTTCAGTTCTCTCATCCATAAAATGGAGATAATAACTATATCTACCCGACAAGTTGTTGTGAGCACTAAGTTAATATTAGTAAAACATTTAGAACAGTGACTGTCTTGTAATAAGCCTCATGTTAATATCATTATTATTAGTTGTCTCTTGGCACTATTTTTAGAAAGAAGGATGAGATAGTCACCAATTACAAGTTCATTTTTATTGTTTTATTCTCATCGTACCTAATTCCTATAGGCATTTGATATTCAAGGGTGACTATGCCACCCTTTCCCACATACTGTTCTTGGGAAGAAAGAGGGCTAAGATAAGGACATGGGAAGTTCACATCGCTGCATGTAATATCTGCTTACAAGTTATTAAGCCATACCCCTTTCCCTCTCATAAGCAATTCATTTCTCAGCACCAGAGGGGAAAAGTAATAATAAAATAAAACACGGGATCATCTTATCACTGGTGCTGAGTATTTGTATATTCACTTAAAAATGTGGCAGAGCAATTTACTGCAGCCCTCAGGCAGCCTAAATGACATGTTAGCAAGTTATATGGATATGCTATTACCTATTTATTCTGATATTGAATGCAAAAATGTTAGGGAGATTCCTACTTAAGTACGCTAAATTACTGACTCCTGGGGCTGGAAAGTACACTAAGAAGCTATTAGCTATTGAACCCATCCCCTCGATAAGAATCTATGGCCCGAATAAAGGCAAACCTTTCCAAGTTCTGAAGAAAGCTATTAAACTATCTTCTGCATTAAGCTCTTCAGTCTTCCAGGAAATTCTTTTTAACGTATTCTGCCTTCAGCTTAAGTACATGTGCATTTGTTCTGTCATTGGATGAAATGAAAACAGCTGGTGAACCTTCTGCCCCATGCAGCGTTTCCTTGAATCATCTTCTTAGTCCCAGACCTATATTTCCCAGTACTAACCAGACAGATTTATTTGAATGTCATCCACTATTCCATAACCTGTTTTCCCATATGAGGTTAAATTAAGAATATCCTGGCTGGGCGCAGTGGCTGATGCCTGTAATGCCAGCACTTTGGGAGGCCAAGGCAGGAGGATCACCTGAGGTCAGGGGTTCAAGACCATCCTGACCAACATGGTAAAACCCTATCTCTACTAAAAATACAAAATTAGCGAGCGTGGTGGCGCGTGCCTGTAATCCCAGCTCCTTGGGAGGCTCGGGCAGGAGAATCGCTTGAACCCAGGAGGCAGAGGTTGCAGTGAGCTGAGATTGTACCATTGCCCTCCAGCCTGGGAGACAAGAGTGAAAGTCT
>NW_012123709.1:6056886-6059083 GCF_000951035.1 Colobus angolensis palliatus
TGAAACCCCGTCTCTACTAAAAAATACAAAAAAATAGCCGGGCGCCTGTAGTCCCAGCTACTCTGGAGGCTGAGCCAGGAGAATGGCGTGAACCCAGGAGGCGGAGCCTGCAGTGAGCTGAGATCGCGCCGCTGCACTCCAGCCTGGGCGACAGAGCCAGACTCCATCTCAAAAAAAAAAAAAAAAAGAAAGAAAAAAGGATAAGACTAATGGAGACTAATGGAAAAAACAGAATATCTATAGCCCAAATCACAATTTGATTTCCTATCCTAAAATGTTATCCATATGGCACTTCATTAAGGCAGCTAATATTTAAAACCTCTCATGTTAAGAAGCTGCGGGAGATTTCTAGTATTGTCACCTTAGTGATGGCAGTTCTGGCACAGGTATTTAATTCTGAGATCTCAAAATACCAGCAGAAAAATGATCCCCTAGAGAATGAGGAATCTGGAAAGTGTTTTTGACAGATCTACCACATTCTTATACCACAAATGCTGCCACGTTGTTCTCTCTCCTCCTCCCCTTTCCTTTGCAATAACACAAACTGTATTCATCAGCCAGATAATGGCGGTGGTGAGTGGTGTTGATGAGAGCCTTCACTGTACTGACTGTGCTTACCCTCCCAGAGGTATGGCTTGAGGTGGGAAAAATGGAAACCAGAAAGTGGCCCCTTTAAAGATGACACATCTCTTCTACGTCTCCACCAAAGGGGACTCATATGTGTATTGTTTCAAAGCACTGTACTTTCCTACAGTTTGCTACTCAGAAAAGCTCGGAGAGGTTGAAGAGGTTAAACAACTGGCAAACGGTTACACACCTGACTGGATCTTATATTTCTGATTTGCATCCCAGGATTCTTGGCACCATAATTTGGATAAGGTTGAGTTTTGGTAAAGTTAGAGAATCTATACACTGGAGTTCCTGTGAACTGACCACAGTTCCAGTCCCAGCTTCCAATCCTTCTAAGTAAGGGGTTTACTATATACATAGCCTCAGACTCTCAGCTCATTCAATCACTCAATACAGATTTCATGAATGTTGAACTAGCTATGAAGAAACGGTGATGGGCAAAACAACAAAAGTCCTGTATTCAGAGAGCTCACAGTTTAGGGGGAAATAGATAATTGAATACGTAGTAACGATGAAATGCGATGAGTGTGGTGATAGGTGTCAGAGCATACACTAAGAGTCTCTAACCTCCATGTTGAGGAAGGCTCCCAGAGAAAGCGATGTTTAAGCCTAGACCTAAAAGATGAATAAGAATGAGACAGGTAGAGAGAGAGTGAGCAGGCAGAAGAGTGTTCCAGGCAGTGGGAATGGTGTGCAAAGGCCTGGAGGAGAACAGAGGTAATGCGGGGATGGGGTGACACAGAGCAGAAGTAAAATGCAGGGATGCATGAGACAGGTCAATAATTTTGTGCCTCTTCAAACAAATCGTTTTGACATAATTTTTTTTTTTTTTTTTTTTTTTGAGAAGAGTCTCGCTCTATATCCCAGGCTGGAGTGCAGTGGCACGATATCTGCTCATAAGATGGGGTGACACAGAGCAGAAGTAAAATGCAGGGATGCATGAGACAGGTCAATAATTTTGTGCCTCTTCAAACAAATCGCTTTGACATAATTTTTTTTTTTTTTTTTTTTAGCTAAAGGCAACTAGGAAGCAGATGTAGGGAGTTCTCTGCCTTCTTTCTGTCTGACTAAAAGCAGGACAGAGAATTATAAAGACAAAGGTCTTTCTATCCACCCTGCTTTCCCGCCTAAAGACAGGATGTAAATTCTTTACAACCTTTATCAGCTTGGAGACAGTGCCAGAGGGATCTGAGCAGACTTTACTCCATTAGCTTCCCCATAAATTTACCTTCCTACATTTTCCCACCTGTAGGAGCCTGGGACTGCTTTTGTGATTACGTTTCTAAAATGTATTGTATCATGCTATGTTAGACATGCTATATAAGCCAGACTCTTAAGCTACTGCTTAGAGTTACTTTTCTCCCACATTATGTGCACTGCATGTATTAATAAACTTGCTTGTTTTTCTCTTGTTAATCTGTCTTTTGTTGCAGGAGTCTGTCCAACTATGAACTTATGAGGGTTGAGGGAATATTATTTTTTATTCTCTTTAATACACCCAGTTCTGGATATAAGCACTAAATTATGGATCAGAAAATCTGATCAATATGGATCAGTATGGCTCAGC
>NW_012123709.1:6065288-6067919 GCF_000951035.1 Colobus angolensis palliatus
AGGAATTGTGTTATATGATAATTCTATATATTTTTTGAGTAACTTCCACACTATTTTCCATAGTAGTTGTGTTTTGCACTTTTTTTTTTTTTTTTTTTTTGAGATGGAGTCTCTCTGTCACCCAGGCTGGAGTGCAGTGATGCGATCTCGACTCACTGCAAGCTCTGCCTCCCGGGTTCACGCCATTCTCCTGCCTCAGCCTCCCGAGTAGCTGGGACTACTGGTGCCCGCCACCACGCCCGGCTAATTTTTTGTATTTTTTTTTAGTAGAGACAGGGTTTCACCATATTAGCCAGAATGATCTCGATCTCCTGACCTTGTAATCTGCCCACCTCAGCCTTCCAAAGTGCTGGGATTACAGGTGTGAGCCACCGCACCCGGCTCTTTTTGACATCTCTTAAAAGTATTTATTTAAAGGAGAGGTGTATTAAGTCTGGAGAAGATGTAGTGAAATGTAGGGGAGAATGCTGCTGGCTCCCCAGGGACTGCTTTGTGATCCTAAACTGGGGCATTTGCATGCCTTGGACCCAAATCTGCAAAGCAAATCAGCCAAACAAAAGGCCTGCACCGAAGCAGACCTGCCCTCCTTAGAAGCAGTTAAATGACCATTGATTGTGACTGAAGCAGCTCCACAGGGTGCTTGTCCCCTCCTCCCAGTCACCACCCTAAGAAGCTTCTTTCTTTTTTTTTTTTTTTTGAGATAGAGTCTTGCACTGTCACTGGGGCCAGAGTACAGTGGCACAATCTCGGCTCACTGCAACCTCTGCCTCCCAGGTTCAAGCGATTCTCCTTGCCTTAACCTCCCAAGTAGCTGAGATTACAGGAGCCCACCACCACTCCCGGCTAATTTTTTTGTATTTTTAGTAGAGATGGGGTTTCACTATGTTGGCCAGGCTGGTCTCGAACTCCTGACTTCATGATCTGCCCACCTCGGCCTCCCAAAGTGTTGGGATTATAGGTGTGAGCCACCTCACCCGGTCGAAGCTTCATTATTTCTATCTTGTTGCATTTATATGTTTTGTTTTAGCACTCTTCCTCACTGGCTGGCTTTCCCAAATTCTGACTTGGTAGAGGGAGATATGAGGCTGAGGAAGTGGCAGAGGTCCAGACCGTGAAGTTCACACACAGCTCACTCACTGGGCTGAGGCTTCAGGCCCATGTGTAGGAACACATCTTAACTAATTGCTGATGTGGAAGCAGCAATGTGGAAAGGAGCTGCAGTCCTCGAACCTCCTTAATGCCTTACAGATTCCTTAGTCCCATTCCTGACATACTTAAAATCAGAATTTCTAGGGATGGAACTTTGGAATTTGTATTTTCACATTTCTTTCTGGGTGAATCTGGTATTAAACAACTCTGGGGCTCACCGGACACTGTTGTAAAAAGCACACATTTCAGAGCCAGGAAAACCTCAATTCAAACTCTGGCTCCAGCATTTACCTGTGTGAATGGCAAGTGGTTTTTTGCCTCATTTTGTTTTGTTTTGCCTGAGCTTCAGTTACTCCAGTTGGAAGAGGAGGAGAAGGAGGAGGAGGAAGAGGAGGAAAAGGAGGAGAAGGAGGAGGAAAAGGAGGAAGAAGAAGAAGAGGAGGAGGAGGAACAGGAGGAGAAGGAGGAGGAGGAGGAGAAGGAGGAGGAGGAGGAGGAAGAGGGGGGAAGAAGAAATAACACGGCTAACTTCATACTATTAAAGGGTCATTAATAGCTAGTACTTGGCCCAGTAGTCTATAATAGTAGTAGTCCTTATCTTACCTGACCTTACTACCTTCCCAGGATGCCAAGCTCAATTCTGGTACTAGCTCCTCCTGCAGCCCTACTTGCCCTCTGCTTTTATTTCCCGAGAACTTGTATTTTAACTGTTTTTCATCTTACCAGCAGCTTCCGTGGGGAATGACAGAGATAGTGGTCACTCCCTGCTGAGAAGACGGACTGATACTGAAGCCATGGGAAAAGGAGTCTAAATATATCCCACGCCTGTCTGAGACCCCACCTCAGGCACAAAGATCTTCCCAAGGGGCTGGTCATCCCTGGATAAAGTTAGATAAAGTTGCTGTAGGCTGATGAGGGTCAATTTGACTTTTTCTTGAATACCAGGCTCAGCACACAGAAACAGTTCTGAAGTAGTGGTGGCACATACACTGTGTTCCCTTAATGATTGGGGGATCACTTCCAAGCACATCCTTTTTTTTTTTTTTGAGACGGAGTCTCGCTCTGTCGCCCAGGCTGGAGTGCAGTGGCACCATCTCAGCTCACTGCAAGCTCTGCTTCCCGGGTTCACGCCATTCTCCTGCCTCAGCCTCCAGAGTAGCTGGGACTACAGGCGCCCGTGTATTTTTAGTAGACACAGGGTTTCACCGTGTTAGCCGGGATGGTCTCGATCTGCTGACCTCATGATCCACCTGCCTCAGATTCCCAAAGTGCTGGGATTACAGGTGTGAGCCACTGCGCCTGGCCTACATCCATTCTTTGCTAAGAAGAAAGCTGTCTATGGAAACATACATCAAAATTATCTTTAAAGGCTGGGTGCAGCGGCTCACACCTGTAATCCAGCATTTTGGGAGGCCGAGGCGGGTGGATTGCCTGAGGTCAGGAGTTCAAGACCAGCCTGGACAACGTGGTGAAACCCCATCT
>NW_012123709.1:6068199-6070063 GCF_000951035.1 Colobus angolensis palliatus
CTGTAATCCCAGCTACTCGGGAGGCTGAGGCAGGAGAATGGCGTAAACCCGGGAGGCGGAGCTTGCAGTGAGCTGAGATCTGGCCACTGCACTCCAGTCTGGACGACAGAGCGAGACTCCGTCTCAAAAAATAAATAAATAAATAAATAAATAAAAAAGTCCTTTTAATATAAGTACTGGGATTGCTTAGTACATTTTTGTAAGAATCGAGAGTGTTCAAACTTGTTTCCATTTTCCTCTAAACAGCCTTATAAATAAGCTAAAGCACATTGTTTTATTAAAAATGACATATTTTCTGATGGTAAAATTAGTGTATGTTCATTAAACACAATTCAGAAAATAACCAATACACTATGTAAAGAAGAAAACTTAAACCATCTCTAATCACCACCATAAAATAATAAAATTAACATTTTGGTTTATTTCTTTCAAGTGTTTTATATGCTTGAAAGAATATTTAGTAAAATTAACATAATTCAATAGTTTCTAAATCATGTTTTTTCACAATATTATATTGTGAATCTTTAGTATATTGCTAACAATTTTCAAAACTAAATTTTTAATGTTAACAGTACTCTAGCATATAAATATTCTATAATTTATTTCCCTGTTGTTGGACTTTTGAGGGATTTTTTTTTTCATTTTTTCTGCCATAAATATTAAGAGCTAAGTTTCTTGTTTACACTTTATCTTCGGGAAAACTGACTTAAAGAGGTTAAATAGCTTGTTACAGGGCTGGAACTGGAATACAAATTCTGTACTACAGTCTAATTCCCTTTTTCATAGACCACAAATATTAATTTGTTGTAACACTATTAATCAATGCTTATAGCACATTTGCCACTTCAATACATTTTATTTCCTGACCTTTATTTATTTACTTATTTGAGATGGAGTCTCGCTCTGTCACTCAGGCTGGAGTGCAGTGACACAATCTCGATTCACTGCAACCTCCGCCTCCCGGATTCAAGCAATTCTCCCGCCTCATCCTTCCACATAGCTGGGATTACAGACTGCACCACCATGCCCAGCTAATTTTTGTATTTTTAGTAGAGACGGGGTTTCACCACGTTGGCCAGTCTGGTCTCAAACTCCTAAGCTCAGGTGATCTGCTCACCTCAGTCTCCCAAAATGCTAGGATTACAGGCATGAGCCACTGCACCTGGCCCTGGCCTTTACTTTAAAAGTAAGCATTGGCTGGGTGTGGTGGCTCACGCCTGTAATCCCAACACTTTGGGAGGCAGAGGCAGGTGGATCACCTGAGGTCAACAGTTTGAGACCAGCCTGACCAACATGGTGAAACCCCATCTCTACTAAAAATAAAAAATAAAAAAAAATAAGCCAGGCGTGGTAACATACACCTGTAATCTCAGCTACTTGGGAGGCTGAGGCAGGAGTATTGCTTGAACCTGGGAGGCAGAGGTTGTAGTCAGCTGAGATGGCACCACTGCACTCTAGCGTGGGCAACGAGAGTGAAACTCTGTCTCAAATAAATAAATAATAAAAGCAAGCATTATCAACAGTGTGGGCGAATATGAGTGGGGCATGTATGTGGTCCCAAAGTGGGGTAAGTGGGAGTGAGGAGGAAATTCAGAACCCCTGCAACTCCCATCTTCATTTCTGTCTCTTCTCATTGCACCAACTTCCCCAACTTTAACACCTCATACTGATAACATCCTTTCCTGGTTTGATTCATAAAACAAAATAAAGTTTAGGCCGGGCGCAGTGGCTCATGCCTGTAATCCCAGCACTTTGGGAGGCCGAGACAGGCGTATCACAAGGTCAGGAGATCGAGACCATCCTGGCTAACACGGTGAAACCCCGTCTCTACTAAAAATACAAAAAATTAGCCAGCCTGGTGGCG
>NW_012123709.1:6070808-6074757 GCF_000951035.1 Colobus angolensis palliatus
TGTGCTTGATCACATAGGTGGAAAGATACACTTACAGAATAAGAGCTACCCTGTGACCATCCTTCTTTCATGTTGCTTAAAGCTATATTTCAAAGGAATACAGCACCAGGTTAAGGAAAGACCCGTGCCTGAGGGCCTAGAAGCCCAAGGTCCGAGGTTTGGGGCTGAGCTCTGTTACTAACTTCATACTGACACTGGACAAGCTTGTCTCTGTGATCACATTCCATCTTTATTAGAGGATTTTGAGGATTCCTTCTGTTTCTGACATGAAATACTTTTCAACACACTTGTTCCTTAGATGCTCTTTTAGAACATCTCTGAACCTTCCCAATTTAAAAAAATAACTTGTCTGAGGTGGCTTCTTTCTGTTCATCAAACATCTTTGCTTCCATTCCTTGTATAGGTCCAACCCAAGAGACAACACCTGTAGGAGGGCCTCGTCCCACAGTTTTCTTGTCACCAGTACTGCTTTTGATCCAGTCAATTTGACTGGGACTTCTTTCCTGGGTTCTGTGCTTTAGAGGACCCTACTCTGGATCCCACCTGGTACTCACTCTCTCCACATAGTAATAAGTCTCTACGGCCAAGGGGATTGTTCCACCTAGAATCTCCTTCCCTCTTGTAAATCAAGTTCCCTTGATTTACTCAGGAAACCCATAATTCCCTTGCTGTGAAGTCTGAACCTGCTTCCAGGGGTTGCTTGAGCTTCTGCCCCTACTGCCCAAAGTGTGGTCAAGGGGCAGCTGTGTATGGTGTTTGGAGTTGTGGATACAGCTTGGATATGTGGGGTAGAGTCTGCACACTTCCAAGTCTCTGTGAGGTCAGTATGGACAGAAGGGTGGGTGGTGCATTAGAGCAGGGTGAGAAACATCCATTGGCACATTCCCATTAAGCTCACAAATGTTGAGAATGAACCTACTTGTGAGATACACAATTTTGCAAAGAGAGACATAGAGCAGTCAAGAAAAGTGGCTCTTCAAAGATTCTGTGAGTTACTTGTGGCCACATAGGAGGACCCCTCTGTCTGAAGTGAGTGGGCAGTAAAAAGAGAATGGCTTATCTTTGGCTCTAGCTAGATTAAAATTCTGGACACAAAGGTAATTTATAATATCTTATCTGGACTTCATACTGCAAGCTGGAGTCATGATATTATACACACAAAGTGTGATATTAACAGTAATAATAATGACAATAGATTATTGAGCCTAATCTCATTCCCATGCTGACGTTATGTCTCTCTGTTTGTATTGGTCCATTTTCTTTCAACTGCTCTCGCTCTCCGCCATAAAGGTCATTAGGTAAAGCAAAGCAATCTCCTTAGGCTGAGTTAACTGGTAAATCTGAGACCAGAGTTTTAATACATGGCCTATTGAAAAGCATGTAAATCACAAACCTCATTTAGCCATTTCTTACATCACAGTGTTTTTCAGGATTAAAAGTGGTGATTTTACAAATTTGGTTCTATAAATTATATTATTATATTTCAAAAGGATCAAGATGGAAAAGCATGTGCTCTTTAAAACGGTTTCAGTGTAGTTCTATTCAAGTCAAAAAATTAGCTTGGGAAAATACTACCCAGTCTACAAATTAGCTGGATGACTCCGAACAAGTTATTTACCCTCTTGAGAACTCAATTTCTTTTTTTTTTTTTTTTTTTTTTTTGAGATGGAGTCTCGCTCTGTCGCCCAGGCTGGAGTGCAGTGGCCGGATCTCAGCTCACTGCAAGCTCCGCCTCCCGGGTTTAGGCCATTCTCCTGCCTCAGCCTCCTGAGTAGCTGGGACTACAGGTGCCTGCCACCTCGCCCGGCTAGGTTTTTTGTATTTTTTAGTAGAGACGGGGTTTCACCGTGTTAGCCAGGATGGTCTCGATCTCCTGACCTCGTGATCCGCCCGTCTCGGCCTCCCAAAGTGCTGGGATTACAGGCTTGAGCCACCGCGCCCGGCCGAGAACTCAATTTCTTTAACTGTAAAATGAGGGGGTAGGATTGGATGGTCTCTAAGGTTCCTTGCAAATCTAAGGTTTTATGATTGTCTATGATTTTATAAGCAGCCGTGCCTGGAGCTATTTAGCAGAGAAAGTTGCAGAATGTAAAAACCTTTAGGTCTTAGCGAAGAAATGAAAAGACCATTCATCAGGAAATGGGGTCAAGTTAGAGAGCAAAGAGTGTAGTTGCCTGAGCAACTCAAGTTTGAAAAGAAATTATTACAGAGCAAAACACAGGCCTTTGCAGGCCAAGGAGAAAGAAAAGAAACAAGAGCTTCATATTTTCCTGATGCTGTCCTGGAAGAGAAATAATAAGATAGCTTTGCTTCACTTTCTGGAACAAGGTGAGAAATAAAAGAAACAAACAAATACATAAAATACCCAACTGTAAGTGGGCTACAGTTGTATCTGCTGTAGTGTCTTTTCTTAGTATATTAATCATAGTCTGCAAGTTTGAAAGGCAACTAACTGTCCACAGGTACATCAGTGGCTACCCACAGCATTCTCATTTTCCCTCCCTCTTTCAGCATCAAAAATCCCCATCTTAGTTGGTTTGGGCTGCTATAATAAAATACCATAAACAGAAGAAATGTATTCTTCACAGTTCTAGAGGTGCAGAAGTCCAAGATCAACGTACCAGCAGGTTCTGCTTCTGGTGGGCACCTGCTTTCTGGTTCATAGAGGGTGCCATCTGGCTAAGTCTTCACATGGTAGAAGAGGCAAGGACCTGTCTCTCTTGGGCCTCTTTTACAAGGACACTAAGCTCTGCCCTCATGTCCTAACAGCTTCCCAAATGCTCCACTTCCCAACACCATCACCTTGAAGGTTGGGATTTCAACATTTGAATGGGGAAGGGGGTGACACAAACATTTAGACCGTAACATACTCCCGAAGTCCGACAGTTTGGATTCTGTGCTGAAGCTTAGGTTGAAAGCCAGTATCAAGCCCTCATATCTTTTTAGTGATGATATGAAGAAATGAGATATTCAAGTTTCTTGTGAAACTACATCATGATGTACAGCCAACCAAACCACGTGTTTAACTCAAGGCTATAGTCAAAATACTCCAGAGAATACGGATGCCCCCAGATGGAGTGACCCATAGTCCTCCTTTAGAGGAAGTGAGGAACCGTGCAGTTTGCCTTAGAAGTCTAACCATATTGAGAGAAAAAAATTTCACACCTGACTCCACATGCTTTGTAATTGATGAAAATATGGGAGATTGTAGGGATGATGTAGAAGGAAAATAATAATAAAAGATAGGAAAATCTCGGCTGGGCGCAGTGGCTCATGCCTGTAATCCCAGCACTTTGGGAGGCCGAGGTGGACGGATCACCAGGTCAAGAGATCGAGACCATCCTGGCCAACATGGTGAAACCCTGTCTCTACTAAAAATTCAAAAATTAGCTGGGCGTGGTGGCACATACCTGTAATTCCAGCTACTCGGGAGCCTGAGGCAGGATAATCGCTTGAACCCAGGAGGCAGCAGTTGCAGTGAGCTGAGAATGCGCCACTGCACTCTAGCCTGGCAAAAGAGCGAGATTCCGTATCAAAAAAAAAAAAAAAAAGGTATGTAAAATCTCAGATCTGGATAATCAGCTCTTCAATAAATAAAATGTGGCATTATTTCTGACAGTTATAATATTAACATTTGAAAATATAGGATCTAAATATATATTGTCAATGAATTTTCTCGTTTTCTATTCCTAAAATTTTCTGTTATGTTCAGAAAATCAAACATTTCCTGAGAATCCAGATAATTTTTTTTTTTTTTTTTTTGAGACAGAGTCTTGCTCTGTCGTCCAGGCTGAAGTGCAATGGTGTGATCTTGGCTCACTGCAACCTCTGCCTCCCGGGTTCAAGAGATTCTCGGGTTTCAGCCTCCCAAGTAGCTGGGACTACAGACGCACGCCACCACACCTGGCTAATTTTTGTATTTTTAGTAGAGACAGGGTTTCACCATGTT
>NW_012123709.1:6075631-6076426 GCF_000951035.1 Colobus angolensis palliatus
TGTTTCCTAATCAATTCCTTCCTTCCTTCCTTCCTTCCTTCCTTCCTTCCTTCCTTCCTTCCTTCCTTCCTTCCTTCCTTCCTTCCTTTCTTTTTTTTGACAGAGTTTCACTCTTGATGCCCAGAATGGAGTACAGTGGCACAATCTTGGCTCATTGCAACCTCTGCCTCCTAGGTTCAAGTGATTCTCCTGCCTCAGCCTCCCGAGTAGCTGGGATTACAGGCATGCACTACCATGCCCAGCTAAGTTTGTATTTTTAGTAGAGATGGGGTTTCACCATGTTGCTCAGGCTGGTCTCCTGACCTCAAGTGATCCACTCACCTCGGCCTCCCAAAGTACTGGGATTACAGGTGTGGGCCACTGTACCTGGCCAGAATCCAGATAATTTTCACTGTACTTGTTTCTTAATCAATTTCTTCTCTGTGTTTTTACAAATCTTCTCTTCTTCTTAGAATGTTTTGTTGAACACAAATAATGTGCTAACAACTGTCTGGGAATCAGACACCCAGTATCTGTCCAGTTTTTTTTTTTTAATGCAAATAAAATATCACCTCTTCATCTTTTTTTTTTTTTTTTTTTGTGAGACAGAGTTTTGCTCTGGCTCTGTTGCCCAGGCTAGAGTGCAATGGTGTGGTCTTGGCTCACTGCAACCTCCACCTCCCGGGTTCAAGCAATTCTCCTGCCTCAGCCTCCTGAGTAGCTGGGATTACAGGCGCACGCCTCCACGCCCAGCTAATTTTTGTATTTTTAGTAGAGATAGTGTTTCACCACATTGGCCAGGCTGATCTCGAACTC
>NW_012123709.1:6076476-6077609 GCF_000951035.1 Colobus angolensis palliatus
CCTCCTGGGTTCAAGCGATTCTCCTACCTCAGCCTCCCAAGTGTCTGGGATTACAGGCGCACGCCTCCACGCCCAGCTAATTTTTGTATTTTTAGTAGAGATAGTGTTTCACCACATTGGCCAGGCTGATCTCGAACTCCTGACCTCGTGATCCACCCGCCTCGGCCTCCTGAAGTGCTGGGATTACAGGGGTGAACCACTGCGCCTGGCGCCAGCTAATTTTTTTTGTATTTAGTAGAGATGGGGTTTCACCATCTTGGTCAGACTGGTCTCTAACTCCTGACCTCAAATAATCCACCTGCCTCGGCCTCCCAAAGTGCTGAGATTACAGGCGTGAGCCACCGCACCAGGCCCCATAAAATATCACTTCTTATAAGAAGTTTAGACAGCCAGAACAGACCACTGAAATACAGGGCTTCTGTGAGCACAGAGAAACCTCTCCATTGGAGGGCCCGGTGAAGAGGAGCAGGGATTTTCACATGATATTTTGGGCAACTTCAGCTATATTTGAGCTGTGGGAAGGTTTCAGGAACAACCGCTTCTTTAGGAGACTAAGAAGAACAACCACAGTGCCTATGCCATTGTATATTATTTTATTTAACAAACACCCACACAGCACTTATTATGTGCCAGACCCTGTAAGTGATTTAAAAATATTAATTCTTGGTTTTTCATAACAATCGTACACAGCAGGTGATAACATCTTCATTATCGCTATCTTCATTTTAACAGATGGAGCAACTGAGGCACAGAGAGGTTAAGTTCTTAGCTTAAGGCCCACAGCTAACAAGTAACAGATCCCAGGATATCTGGCTGCCAAGTCCATACTTCTAACCACCACGCTGTACTCCTCTAAGAGTAGGTCGTATGTAAGGAGGGGTTGGGGGTTAGGAAATGTCTGGATGCCAGGTTCCTTTAGCATGTCACTTCTCCATTGTGGAGACATTGCTTTTAACTTCTGCCAACTTCTACCTCTTCAACCTGGGGATTCTTTCTCAGGTCCGTGCCTCTCAGATGTTCTTTGGATGATCCAATGAAGATCAAAGAATTTTAAAAGTAATCACCAGAAGGCCGGGCGCGGTGGCTCAAGCCTGTAATCCCAGCACTTTGGGAGGCCGAGGCGGGCGGATCAC
>NW_012123709.1:6079299-6082908 GCF_000951035.1 Colobus angolensis palliatus
AAGAATGGCCAGGCGCGGTGGCTCACGCCTGTAATTTCAGCACGTTGGGAGGCCGAGATGGGTGGATCACTTAAAGTCAGGAGTTTGAGAACAGGCTGGCCAACATGGTGAAACCCTGTCTCCACCAAAAATACAAAAATTAACCAGGCATGGTGGTGGGTGCCTGTAATCCCAGCTACTTAGTAGGCTGAGGCAGGAGAATCACTTGAACCTGGGAGGCAGAGGTTGCAGTGAGCTGAGGTTGTGCCACTGCACTCCAGCCTGGGCCACAGAGTGAGGCTCTATCTTAAAAAAAAAAAAAGAAAAGAAAAGAAAATAATTATCATAGCATTACACCATTTTTATAGAAAAACCACCCAATAACATTTGTTTTTGAAGGTCTATAACATACAGGCATGTGGATATAAATAGAAAAAAATCTAAAAGAGTACATACAAACCTCTTAAGAGTAATCATCTCTGGAGAATTACCTGAAGAAGGCTGGTCATGGTGAAAAGGAGATAAATTTTCACTTTCCAGACTTCCTGTTTGTGGTAGGTAAGATTCACCAAGTGCATACAAGGTAAAGCACAAGCAACCATATGGAAACCATTAAACAAAAGAAGAGAGATTAAGAAATAATTAATTATAAATAAGGTGTGTATAAAATTTGACCAACTGACTCATGAGATAGATCATATAACCACTTAATGCACCAGTTCTTTTATAATTATGCATAAATTATTCTGCTCAGTTTACCAGACTTCTATTCCATGATGCTGTGAATTTTGGGGTTTTATTTTTATTAAAACTTGAAGAAGGGAGAAAAATGCCTTGCAAGGACTGGTAAGTCAATAGTTACTACACTGGTCTTTTATTCCTCTATATTCTTTTTAGGAACTGACACAGATATTTATATGAACTATCACCATATTTCACACCATTAAAAAAAAAAAACAACTTTAGTCCAGGCATGGTGGTTCATGCCTGTAATCCCAGCACTTTGGGAGGCCAAGGCGGGTGGATCACGAGGTCAGGAGTTCGAGACCAGTCTGGCCAACATGGTGAAATCCCATCTCTACTAAAAGTACAAAAATTAGCTGGGCGTGGTGGTGTGCAGCTGTAATCCCAGCTACTTGGGGGACTGTGACAGGAGAATCACTTAGACCCGGGAGGCAGAGGTTGCAGTGAGCCGAGATTGTGCCACTGCACTCCAGCCTGGGCGACAGAGTGAGACTCTGCTTCCAAAAAAAAAAAGAATATTATAATCACACCCCAGAAATAGGTTACCATGCACAGTGTGGAATACATAAAACTAAACAAGATTCATTGACAAATGCTCCCAAACTTTGTTGAACAAAGAACCAAATTGTTAACTAAAATCATAAATGCAGCTTCATTAGTTTTTTGCCATTTCCACTTTTCTTACTGTTTCTTCCCATTTTCAGTGGCTTGCTCTCCTGAGCAGGGACAGGAATTCCTGTCCTAAAGTTGGATGACATCTGGCTGGAACCATAAGATGTGTGCTGCGACAGAAACCAGAGCAGCTGGCAATCTGGGAATTGGAACTGTCTTCGCCAATTTTGAATATTTGGTCACCTTATCTGAGATTACACATAAACTCACTTTTTTTAAGTCTCTCAGAAGGCAGCTTTTATTGTGTAATTTAAAAAGAATTTTTTTATGTTTTTTAATGATCTGGGTTAATTTTAAACAAGAATTTATGAAATGCGAGCTGGTGCCAGGAAAACGTGGATCAATTGTTGCTTCCCTAGAGGAAATAGTGGTCTTTTAATAATAGATCTTAAGAAAGTGTCTATATTTCTTTTAGGACTTAAAAAATAGACAAAGCAAAATATGGGTTAAGTAAGGTTTTGTGGTTTGTATGAAAACTAAATTGTACATGGCCTGAATAAGAAAAAAAAAGTTCTAATTAGATTCTTGGTCCTAGCAAGTAGATACTCGTTTAGATGTCCTTAAGAAAAGGTGTTAATTATATGAGTATCACATCATTTAGGATTAACACTGGCTATATGTGACAGACATCCAAAACAGTGACGGCTTAAATTAGATAGTATTTATCTTTCTTGTAAAACTCCAGAGATAGGCAGTCCGGAACTGGCCTGGCTCCATGTCAATGGACCAGGATCCTTTTCTGCTGCAGACTACTAGGATTTCGGTCAATACATACAAAATCTATCCAACCGGAAGGAAAGGGGAAGATAAATGGAATTTCCCCTTCCTTTAAGGATATGTCTAGGAAATTGCATACTCCACTTCCTCTGATAGCACACTAAACAGAATATAATCAAGTGGCAGAGCTTACCTGAATCGAAGGTCGGGCAGTGTAGTTCTTATACCAGAAAGCTATGTCCCCAGCTAAGAAGTGAAAGGTTCCTTAGATAGGAAGATGGCAAAGACAGATACTGGGGCAAATGAGTAGTTTTTTTAACCTTAGAGAATTATCCATCCCATCTGAAAAGGCTTTAGGCTCAATTTCTGTAGCCTTTGCTTTGCTTTCTTAAAGAGCCCCAGCCATCTCCTTGTTCTTTAGTCTAGGGGTAAAGAGAATTACAAAAAGAATTAGTCTTCTATGTTTAGTTGACACTTTGCCCCTCTAGGGCAGAGCCTGCCATGCCAGGACAGTTTGTGGATAGCTGGAGCTAATTAAACCCTAACCATGAGCCTGGAAAACAAGGAAAACTAGTTAGGAATCAGGAAGAGAAAAAAGAATGCTGAGGAAGCCATCAACAAATATCACACAATGTCTAAGAGGCAGCTCTTAGTTAACATGTTCAAATCAGAATTCTTCATTTCTCTTCCAAATTGTACCTCAGAGTGCCCTACCACCCACCCAGTTGTTTAAGCCAAAAATCTAAGTGTAATACTTCAGCCTCTTTTCCTTCACTTCTCATATCCAATCTGGACCAGTTACATAATTTGCAGGTCCAGTGAAAAATGAAAACACAGAGCTCCTTGTTAAAAAATTATTAAGAATTTCAAGACAGCAATAGCAGAGCATTATACCAACTGTGGGGTCCTTCTAAGTGTGAGGCCCAGTGCAGCTACATAGGAAGGCAGCCCTGCATCCAATATATACCTATATGATTTGCAAGCCCTACCTCTGTGATGGTAAATTTTATGTGTCCACTTCACTGGGCCATGGCGTGCCTAGACTGTTGATCAAATATCATTCTGGATGTGTCGTGAAGGTGGTTCTGGATAAGATTAACACAGGAATAGGTAGAGACAAAGTAAAGCAAATTGTCTTCCCTAACATGTGTCCGTCCCATTCAATGATTTGAAGGCCTGAATAGAACAAAAGGCTGACCTTTCTGGGAATTAGAAGGAACTCCTTCTGCCTGACTCAGCTGGGTCATTAGTCTTTTCCTACTTGCAGACTTAAACTGAAACATCAGCTCTTCTTGAGTCTTGAGTCAGGTGGCATTCAGACTGGGACTTTCACCGTCTGTTCTCTTGGTTCTCAGGCCTTCAGACTCAGGCTAGGACTGCACCATCAGCTATCTTGGGTCTTCAGCTTGCCAACTGCAGATCTTGAGCCTTCTTAGTCTCCATAATTGCATGAAACAACTCCTTATAATACTTTCTTTCCCTCCCTCCCTCCCTCCC
>NW_012123709.1:6088488-6089073 GCF_000951035.1 Colobus angolensis palliatus
CCTGTAATCCCAGCTACTCAGGAGGCTGAGGCAGGAGAATCACTTGAACCCGGGAGGCAGAGGTTGCAGTGAGCTGAGATTGCTCCATTGCACTCCAGCCTGGGCAACAAGAGCGAAATTTCGTTCCTATATATACATATATATATATCAGTTTAGCTGAACGGATACAATACAACCTACACTCCTTCAACTAACTCCAACATGGCAGCAGTAGGGTTTATTTAAAAATATGAATCAGGCTGGGCACAATGACTCAAGCCTGTAATCCCAGAGCTCTGGGAGGCCAAGGAGGGAGGATCACTTGAGGCCAGGAGTTCAAGACCAGCCTGTGCCACATAGTGAAACACGATCTCTACAAAAAAATTTTAAAACTAGCCATGTGTGGTGGGTGACATGTGCCTACAGTCTTAGAAACTCGGAGGCTGAGCCAGGAGGATCACTTGAGCTCCAAAGTTGGAGGCTGCAGTGAGCTATCATCACACCACTGTATTCCACCCTGAACAACAGAGCAAGACATTGTTTCTAGAAGAAAAAAATAGGCCGGGCGCGGTGGCTCAAGCCTGTAATCCCAGCACTTTGGGAGGC
>NW_012123709.1:6089193-6090301 GCF_000951035.1 Colobus angolensis palliatus
TAGAGACAAGGCTGATCTTGAACTCCTAACCTCAGGTGATTGCACGCCTCGGCCTCCCCAAGTGCAAGTGCTGGGCTTACAGTCTTGAGCCACTGCGCCTGGCCGCCATTGGCCTTCTACCTGTTCTTCAGTCACTGAGGTGATTACTGCCTGAGAGCCTTTGCACCAGCTGTGACATCTGCCTGCAACATTCTTCCCATTGATTGATCTTCAGGTCACCAGCTCTTTCTTTTTATTCAGATATCAGCTTAAATATCATCTCCTCAGAGACCTTCCTCCCTGACCACTGAAAGAAGCCCACCATACCTCAGTATTCTCTGTCACATCACTCTGTCTTAATAGTCCTTTTCACCACTAGAAATTATCTTATTTGTTGTTTGCTTGTTTATTTTCTCTTTCCCACCACCATCACTATCAGAATGTAGGCTCTATAAGATCATGGATTTCTTGTTTCTCTGCCTGGCATGTGATAGTGCTCAATAAATGTTTGTTGAGGGAACTGTAAACCAAAAACGAAATTCTAAGCCCCCCATCCAACTGACTGGATCCCTCATCTTAGCCAAGGGCATTCCAAAGTTAACCTCCAAACTAGTTAAGGCCATGATAGGAAGCGGGAGTTGGACATGCCTCATTCTACTCTCCTCCCGTTGGAATTCAGGCACAGCTGATCAGCATTAACATTAAAACAGAGACTTTAAGACAGACAAAATAGACTGTAGCAATAAGATACCAACATGACAGATGGTAGGCCCTGAAAAAAATAGAAGTATTTTACCCCCAAATATATTTCTCTGATGTATTTTGAAATGGCCCTACAAAGCTGTCTCTTGTGGGGGAAACCTACATTCTGTAGAGAATCTACTTCCTTTTCTAAGTCTTTTCCATGATCCAGGAGACAATTATCTAAGAGCATGACACATTTCTAAGTCTGATAAGAAACATCTACAACAAGCTTGTTCAACCCATGCACCAAAACAGCTATGAATGTGTCCAGCACAAATTTGTAAGCTTTCTTAAAACATTATGAGATTTCTTTGCAATTTTTATTTTTATTTTTATTTTTTTTGAGATGGAGTCTTGCTCCGTTGCCTAGGCTAGAGTGCAGTGG
>NW_012123709.1:6095046-6095967 GCF_000951035.1 Colobus angolensis palliatus
TGCTGCATGGAGGCTTCATCCACATCATAAGAACCTTGGTCTCCACAATCCCTAATTCTCACCAAGACACTCCCATCTATTAATTCCAGGTCTTTAGATAATAGCTTAACTCTTTCAACCGACTGCCAATCAGAAAATATTCTAATTCACCTATAATCTGGAAACCCCTGCTCCGAGTTGTCCCACCTTTCCAGACAGAACCAGAAAAATGCACATCTGACATGTATTGATTGATGACTCATGTCTCCCTAAAACATATAAAAAGGGCCAGGCACGGTGGCTCACACCTGTAATCCCAGCACTTTGGAAGGCTGAGACGGATGGATCACCTGAGGTCAGGAGTTCGAGACTAGCTTGTCCAACACAGCGAAACCCCATCTCGATTAAAAATGCAAAAAAATCATCTGGACATGGTGGCAGGTGCCTGTAATCCCAGTTACTCTGGAGGCTGAGGCAGGAGAATTGCTTGAACCTGAGCGGCAGAGGTTGCAGTGAACCGAGATCGCACCATCACACTCCAGCCTGGGGGATGAGAGCAAGACTTCTTCTCAAAACAAAACAAAACAAAGAAACCAAACTGTAGCCTGACCATCTTGAGCACATGTTCTTAGGACCTCTTAAGACTGTATCTTGGGCCATTGTCAGTCATATTTGGGCTCAAGATGAATCTCTTCAAATATTTTACAGAGTTTGACTCTTTTCATTAACAGAATGAAAAAAAATGGATTGATATTAGTTTATAGGGCTGCCATAACAAAGTACTAAAAATCGGTGGTTTAAAATAACAGAAATTGGGTCGGGCACGGTAGCTCACGCCTGTAATCCCAGCACTTTGGGAGGCCGAAGCGGGCGGATCACTTGAGGCCAGGAGTTCAAGACCAGCCTGGCCAACACAGTGAAACCCCATCTCTACTAAAAAAA
>NW_012123709.1:6096603-6100028 GCF_000951035.1 Colobus angolensis palliatus
TAAAAATACAAAATGAACCAGGCATGGTGGCACATGCCTGCAATCCCAGCTACTCAGCAGGCTGAGGCAAGAGAATCATTTGAACCCGGGAGGCAGAGGTTGCGGTGAGCCGAGATCGCACCACTACACTCCAGCCTGGGCAACAAAGGCAAAACTCCGTCTAAAAAAAAAATAAAAAATAAAAAAATAAAACCAAAAACTCCACATCTATCATCTTCAAGTCATTCATGCCACCTCATTCCTCCTGGATGTCAGACAAGAATTTGGGTGCCATGAGTGCAGCTGCAAAAGGCTGTCACACTGACCCTCCACTGAGCTGTTCACACTCAAGCTGTCCGCAGACTGCAAAGCTAAAAGGGGACTGAAACACTCCTTTTGCAGCTTTATAGTTCACAGGCAACCCCCCAGCCACTGCCGTGGGGGCTGCATGGAGTTTTGCTCCTGCTCATGCCCAAAACTGCTCGCGCCAGCTCCTGAACCTACTCAACTGTGCTTCTCCTCCAGCAAGGGGTAGAACACGGAGGGACCAAGATAATGCAGTCTGCCCCTGCCGGCACCAAAGCGACCAGCTAGTTCTAGTCCCTGTGTACTCCAGTTTCTGCCCACGAAGGGGTCAGGGAAATAGCCTGCTTTTCATAAGGCCACTAGTCATTGGATCTAGGGTTCATTCTAAAACCTAGATGATTTCACACTGAAAATCCTTAATGACATCTGCAAAGTCTCTTATCCAGAGAAATCCATGTTCAAAGCTACTCAGGGTTAGGACTGGAACATATCTTTTTGAGGGACACGGGACAGATTTCAGCTCATTACAGGGCTGATGAAAGGTTTCTATCATGCTTGCTGCTTCTACTGAGACAGGGTCCCTTGTACTATAAGGCTTATAGATTAGACTCTAAACTTGAAACTGCCTGTTAGGACTGCTAGTGAATGCTTTATGCCACAAGAAACACAGACATTTTTAGGTAATGAAGAAAGGAAGAGTTTTATGTTCCCCTAAAATATTAACATTACAGGGGTGTCAGTGGGGGGTGTGAACAATAATTAATAAATAATTGAATTAATTAATTCCAAAATTAGGAATGTATTTGATTGCAAACCTGTCAATGCACCCCTTAGGGTACACTGAGTACCTGAATGCTTAACAATACTTGCCAATGTGATAAATTGCCTGGGTTTGTAAGTAAAGTTTCTGACAATGTAACAGCTGGAAGGAGAAATGACCTTTGTTTTGCATTTGTGTTAACATTTAAGAGGCTTTAGAAACAAACCATTCTACATTGCTGTTGGGAAGCCATTTGGAAAAATCAGGCTTGTTGGAACAAGTTGCTATGGGAGGAATTTAAAGCAAAGCATTGCAGGATAAGCTCAAAACTTCCTGTGAAAACTTGAGATATCCTCTTCACCTCTTGTTCTGAATGAAGTCTTTCAAGGAGAGGTAGAGAGAAGACTGAGTGTTAAGAGAACTGTTCAGGCTGGGCGTGGTGGCTCACGCCTGTAATCCTAGCACTTTGGGAGACCGAGGCAGGTGGATTACAAGGTCAGGAGTTGGGAGACCAGCCTGGCCAACATGGTGAAACCCCATCTCTACTAAAAACACAAAAATTAGCTGGGCGTGGTGGCATGTGCCTGTAATCCCAGCTACTCAGGAGGCTGAGGCAGGAGAATTGTTTGAACCTGGGAGGCAGAGGTTGCAGTGAGCCGAGATCGCAGCATTGTACTTCAGCCTGAGCGACAGAGCGAGACTCTGTCTCAAAAAAAAAAAATGTTCAGTGTTAGAAATGAAGGCATCAGTCCAGCCACACAGAGCTGGCAATGAGGAAGATTACCTTTAGCAACCTGAGTTCAGATTTCTAACTACTTAAAGCCCTGATCATAAGGTAAGTTAAGTTCTTACTTTGGGTCAGAGAACACAACAAAAATGCCCAAAACCTTAAACAAAATCATGCCTACTAAGTATTTACCTAATTAGGAAGCCAGAACTTATACAGGAGAGATCAGTAACATCTCACATATTTACCCCTAGAATCTAGCCGACACCAGGGACAAATTTAAAGCTCACAACTCTACTTGCAGATGGAGACTGAGAAAGGAAATGCTTAGTCTGTTCTGGCTTTTGTGAAGAAGGGCAAGGGCATTTTTTTTTTTTTTTGTAGACTCTACCTGTGAGAATAACTCTATCACCGGCCTCCAGAAAGTAAGAAACAGGAGAAAGTCACAATGTCAAGCTCACTTGACTCCATAAGCAAAAACCATCGTTCCTCCCACCCTCCTTGGTTGGCTCAGATCCTTGTCCTAAGAGTCAGAGTGAAACCATCTTTGCAAAAATTATAACTATAAACTATTATAGAGAAAATTGTGACTGACCTAATCGACTACATCTTGCTTTTAAACCTCCAAGTTGTCCTTGTTCATTCTTGGGTGTGGGCCCAACAAACTTTGGGAGGAACTTAGTTTATAGTTTAGCTTTGAAACAAAGACAATAACAGCCCTTTCCCAAAATAAACCCCCTTCCTGCCTGGGGACTAGACTGCTTTTTTTTTTTTAGGACTAATAAATTAGCTACAGGATTAGAAATTATGGTTTAGGAGTCATGCAGCTGGAAGCGGCAAGATTCTGAACCTCCTCAAATTGTTCCTGGGAATAACATTACTATTGTAGAACCTAAGACCAGCACTTGACGTATTTTGCAGACCCTACACTTGATGGATCGGCTGGCACCACCCAGATCAATAAACTGGCTCATCTGGTCTTGTGGCCTCCACCCAGGAAATGACTCAGTATTAGAGGACAGCTTCGAGTCCCTATGATTTCATCTGTGAGTCAATCAATCAGCACTCCCGATTCACTGCCCCTGCCCCCACCAAATTATCCTTAAAAACTCTGATCCCCGAATTCTCAGGGAGGCTGATTTGAGTAATAATAAAATTCCAGTCTCCTGTACAACCAGTTCTGTGTGAATTAAATTCTTCGCTACTGCAATTCCCCTGTCCTGATAAATGAGCTCTGTCTAGGCAGTGGGCAAGGTGGACCCTTTGGGTGGTTACAAGGGGTGCATTCAGTGGGGCTGAGAGGTTGGTTCTGACTCTAAGCATGAACAAGTGTGGTCAAAACCCTGTGGGGGATTTCTGCCTGCTTCCAGGTAACTCTGGAACCTCAGTGTCACCGAATTTGAACCAATACGTGGGAAGTCAGGAAGTGGGGCAGGAGTCGGGGTGTGGAACAATGCAATACCTAACTAGACCCAGAAATCCAATAGGTATTATCACCAATGGAGCTTTAGAGATTTCCAGCAATCCTTTAGGAGACTGGGGCTAGCCTATGAGCTGTAGAGGTCCAACTGCCCTAAGTAGAATACAGTACAGCTGTATTGTGCTTCATCTTCTGATCTCAACTTATCCCCCACCCTCTCCCTGCTCCCAACC
>NW_012123709.1:6100848-6101356 GCF_000951035.1 Colobus angolensis palliatus
TGAGCCAAGATTGCGCCATTGTACTCCAGCCTGGGCAATAAGAGCGAAACTCCATCTCCAAAAAAAAAAAAGAAAGAAAGAAAGAAGAATTTCTTCATTGAAAAAATTATTTGACAGTTGCTTGGGGGTAGAAACTGACACTTGAGGGGTACAGATTCGGGTGGACTATCTGCAGAAGGCAAGCAGATGGCTTTGTAGGTTGCTCCACAGAGGGGATGGACAAAGAGAAAGGAAAGGTAAGAGAGATGGGATGGAAGCAGAGATGTGAGCTCCTTGCCAGCCTGTCACTTAGGGCAGGAAGCAGCTTTAACACCATTAAAAGTCAATTTCAAAAATGTCTGTTTTTAAAATATTCCAGAAAACATACAAAATATCTTAAAAGTATAGACTCCTTTCAAGTACAATTATTTTGGTAAAAGATGAAAGATTTATAGGATCTGAAGAGAAACCAGAGAATCAAGTACAATTATTTGGATAAAAGATAGAAAAAGAAAAATAAAATATTTTA
>NW_012123709.1:6102411-6104709 GCF_000951035.1 Colobus angolensis palliatus
CAGGCGCCTATAGTCCCAGCTATTTGGGAGGCTGAGGCAGGAGCATCACTTGAACCTGGGAGGCAGAGGTTGCAGTGAGCTGAGATTGTGCCAGTGCACTCCAGACTGAGCAACAGAGCAAGACTCTGTATTAAAAAAAAAAAAAGAATCACAGAACTTCTCATTAAGATCATCTCTGGGCATCTACCAAAATGTCAGCATCCCCACCTCCACCCCAAATCTTCACAGCCCGCTTCTGTGCTTTTTCTCCTCAGTTCTTACTAATGTTTAACATATTATATATTTTAACTTATTTGATTCGTTTCCTGTCTCCCTCAGTAGCATATAAGATCTATGAAACATGGATTTTTGACTTTTTGTCAGCTACTCTACACCCCTTGCCTAGAACAGGACTTGATACACAACAAGTGCTTAATACATGCAGAATGGATGGATGGATAGATGACTGATTGAAGCTGCATCTCAGGGACCATTTGCACCTGGAACCCCCAGGCAGATTTAGATGTTCTTTCCTCCTATATATATCTGCTCTTATTATATTGTATTAAGACTTGTTTGTATGTTATTTTCTCCTCTGAGCTAGAAACTAATTTAAGGTTCAGGGCCTAACTGCTTCATCTTTATATAATTAGAAGTGAATCTTTAGAGCTTGGTACATGATATGTCTTGTCTTTTCTTCTTTTTTTTGAGATGGAGTCTTGCTCTGTCGCCCAGGCTGGAGTGCAGTGGCATGACATCTTTTCTATTTTTATTATTATTTATTTATTTAAGACAGAGTCTTGCTCTGTCATCCAGGCTAGAGTGCAGTGGCATGAACACGGCTCACTGCAGCCTTGACCTTCTGGGGTAGAACAATCCTCCCACCTCAGCCTCCTGAGTAGCTGGGACTACAGGCACGTGCCACCATGCCTGGCTAATTTTTGTATTTTTTTGTAGATGTGGGGTCTCACTATGTTGCCCAAGTTGGCCTTGAACTCCTGGGCTCAAGTGATTCTCGTGACTCAGCCTCCCAAAGTTCTGGGATTACAGGCATGAGCCACAGTGCCCAGCTGGTACATGCCATCAAATAAATGAATGATTAGGACCTCAGTTTACAAGTTTACAGATGAGGAAACTGAGGTTCAGGAAGGTTAAATAACTTTTTTGTTTGTTTGTTTGTTTTTTGAGACAGAGTCTCACTCTGTCGCCCAGGCTGGAGTGCAGTGGCGTAATCTTTACTCACTGCAACCTCTGCCTCCTGTGTTCAAGTGGTTCTCTTGCCTCAGCCTCCAGAGTAGCTGGGACTACAGGTGCATGCCACCATGCCCAGCTAATTTTTGAATTTTTAGTAGAGACAGGGTTTCACCATGTTGGCCAGGATAGTCTCAGTCTCTTGACCTCGTGATCTACCTCCCTCGGCCTGCCAAAGTGCTAGGATTACAGGCCTGAGCCACTGCAGCCGGCAGGTTAGACAACTTATTTATTTATTTATTTTTTCAGGCAGAGTCTCACTCTGTCACGCAGGCTGGGAGTGCAATGGCATGGTCTCGGCTCACTGCAACCTCTGCCTCCCCGGTTCAAGTGATTCTCCAGCCTCAGCCTCCTGAAGTAACTGGGACTACAGGCACATGCCACCACGTCTAGCTAATTTTTGTATTTTTAGTAGAGACGGGGTTTCACAATGTTGGCCAGGCTGGTCTCAAACTTCTGACCTCATGGTCTACCCGCCTCGGCCTGTCAAAGTGCTGGGATTACAGGTGTGAGCCACTGCGCCCGGCCTAGGTTAAATAATTTCCAAGGACACAACTAGTAAGCTGCAGAGTTAAGATACTAACTCAAACGTATGTCATGCAACCCCTTCATTTTTCTTTCTCATACTTTTTTCACCCTGCCACCTCTGCCCGACCATGTTCTGTCCTGCCCCCACATTTTTTATTTATCCATGGTCTACCCACTATTGCTAGTTCAAATTTCACATATTCAATGAAATCTTCCTTGATTACTCTTATTCATGTTAATTTATTTTTTTCCAGAAGGCTCCTGAGATAGCTCTCAGGGTAAATGGGGGAGGTTATGACATGGGGCATGTGGCCTTGGAGAATAGCCTATTCAAGTCCTAACTGCATTCACACTCCATATTCAGACTCTCCGTGCAAAGGCCAATTTGTTTTGCAGGTAATGGATAAAGAAGGAATCTCACCCTCCAGTGCTCCCCAATTTCAGGTAGTGCTCTCTCATGGTACGGATATACCTTCTTTTTTTTTTTTTTTTTTTTGAGACGGAGTCTCGCTCTGTCGCCGGGGCTGGAGTGCAGTGGCC
>NW_012123709.1:6105985-6110252 GCF_000951035.1 Colobus angolensis palliatus
CAGGATGGTCTCGATCTCCTGACCTCGTGATCCGCCCGTCTCGGCCTCCCAAAGTGCTGGGATTACAGGCTTGAGCCACCGCGCCCGGCCCGGATATACCTTCTAAGGCTGATGTGTCTGATGATGGATGCAATTGTTTGCATTATTTGGCTACGTTTCCCAGGAGTAGCTGCAGAATGGAGCAGATTTACAAGGGTTATCTGGACAAACAGCATCTCCACTTTGGGATTAGCATTTAGGACACCAGAAGTCTTTCCTTTCCCTTCTCCACTCCTGCTTCTGTTGGAAGCAGACTTCAACCCCTTCCAAATCTGACTCCTTCAGGTTTCCTACAGAAGCAAAAGCTCATTTCCTATTCGCCATTTCCTCATGCTAACACATCCAAAACAGAGACTTTTTGTTGGCTCAATTGCTTTTATTTTTTTGGTAGAGGAAAATATACCAACATTAGAAACCATTGATTTTTGTTGCTGATGGTCCTTAGAAAGTAATGCAAAAAGTTGTTTAGAGTTTAAAAAGTATGCCCGATAATCTACTTTCTTTTTTTTTTTGAGACGGAGTCTTGCTTTGTCGCCCAGGCTGGAGTGCAGCGGCACCATCTGGGCTCACTGCAAGCTCCGCCTCCTGGGTTCACGCCATTCTCCTGCCTCAGCCTCCGAGTAGCTGGGACTACAGGCACGCACCACCACGCCCGGCTAATTTTCTGTATTTTTAGTAGAGACGGGGGTTTCACCGGGTTAGCCAGGATGGTCTCGATCTCCTGACCTCGTGATCCGCTCGCCTTGGCCTCCCAAAGGGCTGGGATTACAGGCGTGAGCCACCGCGCCCGGCCTCGATCATCTACTTTCATTTCCTCCTTTCTCAAGGTGAGACAATTACGATCAGAACCTGCAAAAAAATCCACAATAAATTCTTCTCTAATGCCTTTTGCACTTAAAATCTTTGGTAGATACCTTAGCATCTTACTCAGCAATAACGTGCCACCTGTCTGTAACTGTATATTTGGTCTTCAATTGTGACTACATAAAATGCTGAAATATCTATAACTTGCGAAGCACCAGAGAGTTAGAAATGTAGGTCTGGTATTAGGCTACCTGTGTTCAAATCGCCCCTCTATCGTTTATTAACTGTGTGACATTAAGTTCCTTAATGTCTCTGATAGCCTCATTTTCCTTATCTTAAAATGAGATCCTATCATTTCATAAAGTTGTATTCAATATGAGTAATTAATAATGATTATAGTTCTTTGAAAGCCTGCTACACTAGGAATTAAGTTGAGCACTTCACACTCATTTTATCTAATTGTGAGAACAGGGTTTCGTACACTGGACAACCAAAACATACTGTATGATTGAGGCGGGGCTAATGAGGTCCGCAGCTGGCACGCCATTAGAGGAGTCGCGAGTGGAGCTCAGTCACGTCTGCCCACAAAGCGCCTGCGCTTGACCTCTACGTTATATTTACTTTGGCAATGTACAAAGTGCTGAGGACAGTCCTAGCCCAGAGGGCCCCTAATACATTGTCGTCTTCTTATCCCCGGCCCTCTGCGTTACAGAGGGCTGCCCCGACTCGGCTTTGAACGCTGACTCGCCCTTTTCCAGTCGGCCCTTGAGCCCACTAGCCCGGGCTACAGCGTTTTCCTAACCGAGGTTTAGAGGTGAGATGGAAAATGTACCCGTCTTTATTCTTCGATTCTCTCCCCCGCAATAACAGGGTGAATGGCGGTGGGGCTGGGGGTGGGTCTCTGGAGTCCCAGTCCCTTCGGGACCGGCGGGCCGCGCGGAGGCGACAAAGGCCCTGAAATTGGGGGGAGCTTGTTTCCAGCCGGACCTTGTCCCTGGGCGCGCCGGAGCGCCGCGCATGCGCGCTCAGCCCGTTGCCGCGCCGGCCCTGCGGACGTGCGCGCGCTGCCTTCGCGGCACCTGGGCCTGAGGTGCGTGCCTCCCGGGCCCTCGCCAGCTCCAGATACCTGGGGAGGACTTCAGAAACCCGACTGAGAAGTGGAGCGACCCCCAGGGAGGGTCGGACCTGCCTCAATTCCGCCAAGGTGCCTGGGGACCCAGAACGGGGGCTCCACAACCTCAGTTCCTGAGCTCCTTTTGCTTTCTCACTTCCCCACCTATTGAGTGCGTCTCACGCGGAGGAGAAATCTGAGAGGAAGGCGCAGAGGAATTTTTTTTTTTCTTTCTTGAGCTGTGGGTTGTATCACGTGTGGCGGTTTCATCCTGGCTGCAGCCAAAGCCGTTTTTACCCTTGCCCTTCCTTTCCTGGCGTGGGATTTTGTGATTTCTGGACTCGACTCGACCATTAAGTGCTTATTATTGGTTGTGGGCCCTTAGAACGAGGGCTGTGTGTGTCAGTGTCCTTTGTCCGGTGTAGTCCACTGGGAGGGAGAGGTGAGGGTTCAAGGCCAAGAGAATGGGCCCGGGGCGAGTGGGGCAGAAGCAGCCGCCGGAGATTATTCCCCAACTGAAAGTTGTGTGTGTTTCTCTTAGGTCTTTCATTTCTTGTTCGCTTACTTTCGTGAAATCCTCACATCGTTTTAATGGTACTAGTCAAGACAAGAAAATCAACAGGCTTTCAGCCTTGAGGCAACATTGGATATTACTGAGGTCAGTTTTTCCAGTTTTTACAGTCTTCACGTAGAATATCTTGTTCTTGTCAGGATAAGTTCTCAATTGAACCGCTGAGCAGATCTATTATTCTTTTATTTCAGTTTAACATAAGAAAAGTTACAGTCTTTTTTATTTTTATGTTACCAACAACAACAAAAAATCGGTTGAAATGGGATTTGGAGCTCCATGAGTGCGTGAGGTGAGGATCCCTAACCTGACTCTCATAAATACGAGATACGATCACCACTTGCCACTAATGGTTCTAACAATCTAGGGCCCCCAGTAAGTGCTTTTCCACGTGGTGGGAGGCAAGTGACAACAGTTATCCAGTCTTACTGCTAACAATGGATGATCCTTTTTGGTACAGGAGCTGTAGGTAGCCAATCCCTGTTTTAATCAGAGGTGGTTGTGGTGTGTGATTTTTTTTTCTTTTAGGCGTGTTCCACGAAAGCATTTATTAAAGAAAAGAAGAAACATACAAAAGGAATTGAATCTGGCTCCAGACCAAAATCCTCTGTGTGATCATTCAGTCCTGACATTGGACAATTACCAGGCTTTGCCTGACTGGCCTCAAGGGCCAAGCTGCCCTCCCACACCAAGCTCGATATGGGCCAGTGCATTGCAGCTTTCTGGAGGGGATTGCAGTCAAGGACTCGCCCTGCCCCTCCTGGTAGATATGCAAATCCCGTAACTTCTTTCCTGGCCTGGGTACCTCCATTTGGTGGCCCTCCTAGGAAGGACCATGGCTGAGACACTTTTTTCCGTTTTTGACCCAGCTTCTTTCACTCTTAGACCTTCCCCCGTTTTCCTATTCTAACGTTCCCTAAGAGGCAGGAGATTTTTGTTAGGGGCTCCTCTTCAGTGAGAGGATTACCTCATATGCGCTGCATCAACTGACCCTCACCCAGTGTCCTTGTATTTAATGGACCACTGGGGAGCCAGTGCCTCTTTTTACTACTTGCTTACACTGTCACAGTAAGTGAATAAAGACTTGATTACTTTTGGTTTGGCTCATTGTCCTGATTGACTACCTTGGCACTTAATTGCTGCCAAGTTCTTTGCAGTTCACTGGATTCATGACTTAATTTTAATTATCATGACTGTTGCTCTGTATCGGCATGTTTAGAGATTTTGGAGCTTGTTCACCTGTAATTTCTCTAATTCAAGCTACTGAAAATGCATGTTCATAGCACCAACAGTTGATTGTTGGTTAACATTGGTATCTGGGTTATATGGTATATTTTACTACTATACTGGCTTACAGTCAGATTATTTTATTTTGCGTGGATTTGTGTGGCATTTTCCATTTGGCCTGTAATTAGATGATTTTTATTTAAGATAAATATTTTGGAATAATAGGGTCAAGTGAAGAAAACCAGACACTTGCTTTCTTTAGTAATCTTGTCTCATCCTGTGGGCCCCTATCTTTCTCACCTTAATAGATTACTTGGCCACTTTGAATAAAGTAGTTGATTTGTTGTAGGTTCTTCTGTCTAGTATGAAGAGGCATGTTAAGAACAGCTTTCAGGCCAGGCGCGGTGGCTCAAGCCTGTAATCGCAGCACTTTGGGAGGCCGAGACGGGCGGATCATGAGGTCAGGAGATCGAGACCATCCTGGCTAACACGGTGAAACCCTGTCTCTACTAAAAATA
>NW_012123709.1:6110407-6124151 GCF_000951035.1 Colobus angolensis palliatus
AACAGCTTTCATAAACTTTTTTACTTCTTCCTACAGAAGTTACACGAAACAATATTTATCCTTGCTATATAGTATGCAGTCTGATACTTTCCACTTTTATTTATCCCCTATTTTTATTTATTGATTTAAAAATTTGTTTTTGAGATGGAGTCCCACTCTGTCGCCCAGGCTGGAGTGCAGTGGTGCGATCTTGGCAACTCACTGCAACCTCTGTCTCGTGGGTTCAAGCAATTCTGACTCAACCTCCCAAGTAGCTGGGATTACAGGCATGTACTACCACACTTGGCTAATTTTTGTATTTTTATTAGAGACAGGGTTTCACCACGTTGGCCAGGCTAGCCTCGAACTCCTGACCTCAGGTGATCCCCCGCCTCAGCCTCCCAAAGTGCTGGGATTACAGGCATGAGCCACTATGCCAGACTCTGCTCTTATTTTAAATAACAAAGTGCTGATCATGATCTGCTAAGCTGAATTCACAATCCATTAATGAGTAATATCCTGCAGTTTGAAAAACACTGTAATAAAGATAATTTGTTTAGTAATTTTTTTTTTTCTGTTTCTGATTCATATTGCTAAAGAACCACAGTGGGTATGTTTGTGATTTGGGGTTGAAGGTATCTTCTAGGAGAAGATAGTAGCACCATACTTGTTGGATATTTGCCAGATCAGCTTACAAAAGAACTCCAGACTTAGAACTCTCTGATCCAGAAGATACATTATATTGAAAGTGCTAGCACAGCTTTTTAATTTTTTTTTTTTTTTAATCTCTGACTCCTTTATTTAAGGGCAATGCCATAGTAGAGTAATAACAAGAAGAAAATTAGCTTCTCTGATAGAAGACAGGGCATAAGATAGTTATGAAAGTGCTTGCTAAATTTTTTTTTCTTTTTTTTTTTTGAGACAGAGTCTCGCTCTGTTGCCCAAGCTGGAGTGCAGTGGTGCAATCTTGGCTCACTGCAGCCTCTGCCTCCCCAGTTCAAGCAATTCTTGTGCTGCAGCCTCCCAAGTAGCTGGAGTTACAGATGTGTACTATGACGCCTGGCTAATTTTTGTATTTTTAGTCGAGACAGGGTTTCACCACATTGTTCAGGCTGGTCGTAAACTCCTGACCTCATGTGATCTCCCTGCCTTGGCCTCCCGAAGTGCTAGGATTACAGGTGTGAGCCACCGCACTGGGCCAATTTTTTAAATCTTTATATTAATGCTTAAGACCAAAATGACCCTTTTACTATATTGCCTGATGGGTAAAGCACAGTCAACTTTCAATTACTTAGTCATAGAAAGCTATATAAGTAACCAATTTATTGATCTTGTTGTCTCTATGCTTGTCTTTTGGGAATTTCACAACAAAGTGAAAAGGAGAATTTTTTTTTTTCTTTGAGACGGATTCTCACCCAGGCTGGATTGCAATGGCACGATCTCGGCTCACTGTAACTTCCGTCTCCTGGGTTCAAGCAATTCTCCTGCCTCAGCCTCCCGAGTTGCGGGATTACAGGTGTGCACTACCACACCCGGCTAATTTTTGTGTTATTACTAGAGATGGGGTTTCACCATGTTGGCCAGGCTGGTCTCAAATTCCTGACCTCAGGTGATCTACCAGCCTCAGCCTCCTAAAGTGCAGGATTAGAGGCATGAGCCACTGTGCCAGGTGAGAAATTTTTAAAATATGTAAATTTAGTCAGTGGGTTTATCTCTTAGTGAGAAACTCTTTAAAATGTTACTAAGAAGATAAGGATAACATTTTAAAATTTGATTAGCATTGAGCTAAATAGTTCCTTAGATTTATGTATTGCTTCACAGTTTTTTAGCACATTCATATGCATTATCTCCATTGATTTTTGACAACAGCTTGTGGTGGTAGACAGTCCAGGAGACCTTTTCCCCATTTTACAGATGAGAACTCTGTATTTCCTTCTTCCTACCACCAAGATTATATAGTGGCAAATCCAGGACTAGAACCCAGGTCTTCTTCTGTGAATTTACTCCTAGTCCACACTGTCCTTGTTGGTCTAAAGAAGTAATTGAGAATAAGTCATGTTAAATCTGTGGCGAAGAAATCAAACTATGATAAGTGAAATGTTCTGTTCTAAGAGCATATTTACAATGTGCTATAATTGAACGCAAGTTCTTATTTTTAGTATTATGTTTTAATTTGTTACCTTTCTAGCCCATTTTTTAAAATGCTAGCAACTAAATACTGGCAAATCTACCTAATAATGAAATAGGAAAATTGGAATTAAAGTATCTATTTAATGTTAATAAATTCACCCTAGTCCCCATTTAATGTAGCATCTCAATTAGAAAAATAGCTTAAAATTGTATTGATTTTTTAAGACTCATATCTCTGTGTGTAAAATTAGTTTTATTATTTTAAAGTATTATTTAAAATGATTATTAACTTGTAAACAGTAAGTCCAGATTCTCCTTTGCCTTTAATATCTTCAGCCAAAGAACAACTTAAGTTACTTTTCATATGGATAAATAATTTTAAAATTAATACATTTTTTTCTTTAATTTTTAGACGTCTGTGGAATTTAAGAACACTATGGAGCTCATCAGAGTATATCACTGAAGAATGTGATGGCTGAAAACAATTTAAAAATGCTAAAGATGAAACAGTGTGTGGTAGCCAACAAACTACCTAGAAACAGGCCATATGTTTGCAATATTTGCTTTAAGCACTTTGAAACACCATCAAAATTAGCCAGGCACTATCTCATTCATACTGGTCAAAAGCCATTTGAATGTGATGTGTGTCATAAAACCTTTAGACAACTAGTTCATCTGGAGAGGCATCAACTAACTCATAGTCTGCCTTTTAAATGTAGTATTTGTCAGCGCCACTTTAAAAATCTGAAGACATTTGTGAAGCACCAACAACTTCACAATGAAACCTATCAGAATAATGTTAAACAGGTCAGAAGATTGTTGGAGGCCAAGCAAGAAAAGTCAATGTATGGAGTGTATAACACTTTTACCACAGAGGAAAGATGGGCATTACACCCATGCTCTAAGTCCAATCCCATGTATAGCATGAAAAGAAGAAAGAATATTCATGCATGTACAATCTGTGGCAAGATGTTTCCATCACAGTCAAAACTTGATAGGCATGTACTTATTCATACTGGTCAGAGGCCCTTTAAATGTGTCTTGTGCACTAAATCTTTTCGACAGTCAACTCACTTAAAAATCCACCAACTTACACATTCAGAAGAAAGACCTTTTCAATGTTGTTTTTGTCAAAAAGGATTTAAGATTCAAAGCAAACTTCTGAAGCATAAACAAATCCATACTAGGAATAAGGTTTTTCGGGCTCTTTTATTAAAGAAGAGGCGTACAGAATCTCGCCCCCTGCCTAATAAGTTAAATGCAAATCAGGGTGGTTTTGAAAATGGTGAGATTGGTGAATCTGAGGAGAATAATCCACTTGATGTCCACTCAATTTATATTGTCCCTTTTCAATGTCCAAAGTGTGAAAAGTGTTTTGAATCAGAGCAGATTCTCAATGAACACAGCTGTTTTCCTGCTAGAGGTGGCAAAATTCCAAGCAGGTTCAAAAGAAGCTACAACTATAAAACCATTGTTAAAAAAATCTTGGCCAAGCTTAAACGTGCTAGGAGTAAAAAATTAGTTAACTTTCAATCTGAGAAAAAAGTATTTAAAAAGAGTTTCTTGAGAAATTGTGATCTTATTTCTGGTGAGCAGAGCTCTGAACAAACCCAGAGAACATTTGTGGGTTCTCTTGGCAAACATGGAACATATAAAACAATTGGCAATAGAAAGAAGAAAACATTGACTTTGCCGTTTTCTTGGCAAAATATGGGAAAAAATTTGAAAGGCATCCTTACCACAGAAAACATATTAAGCATTGATAATTCAGTGAATAAGAAAGACTTGTCAATCTGTGGTTCATCAGGTGAGGAATTCTTTAATAACTGTGAGGTACTTCAGTGTGGTTTTTCAGTTCCAAGGGAGAACATACGTACTAGACATAAGATATGTCCTTGTGACAAATGTGAGAAGGTATTTCCTTCTATATCCAAACTAAAAAGACACTATTTAATTCATACTGGACAGAGGCCCTTTGGCTGTAATATTTGTGGGAAATCTTTTAGACAGTCAGCTCACTTAAAAAGACATGAACAGACTCATAATGAAAAGAGTCCTTATGCATCTCTTTGCCAAGTAGAATTTGTAAACTTCAACAATCTTTCTAATCCAGGTAATAATGTTAACTATAATGCTTCCCAACAATGTCAGGCTCCTGGTGTTCAAAAATATGAGGTCTCAGAGTCAGATCAAATGTCAGGAGTTAAGGCAGAGTCACAGGATTTTATTCCTGGTAGCACCGGGCAAGCCTGTCTTCCTAATGTACTTTTAGAATCAGAGCAAAACAATCCTTTTAGCAGTTATTCAGAGAATCAGGAGAAAAGTGATGTCTTCCTGTACCGATGCAGTGTTTGTGCTAAAAGTTTTCGATCTCCATCTAAACTGGAAAGACACTACCTAATTCATGCAGGGCAGAAACCATTTGAATGCTCAGTTTGTGGCAAAACATTCAGACAGGCTCCTCACTGGAAGAGACATCAACTTACTCACTTTAAAGAACGACCGCAAGGGAAAGTGGTTGCCTTAGATTCGGTTATGTAAACTGTTGCAACCACTAACAATTGTGGTCTCTGGTGATCTTATTTTTAAAGCCTGTATTATTTGAAATGCATTTTTATCGAAAGGCCTGCATTAAACTGAATGGTTTCAAGGCATTTGCTTGTCCTGCATAGTAAGGAGGTAAAATACATAGAAAATTAATACAATGTTTTAGAAACAGCCAAATTTTTAGAGGCAAGAACATGATTTGATGCCATAAAGTAGTCATTTTAATATTGTAAACATATGCTTCGGCTGTGTTGAAAAATATAAATCCATGAAGCTGTACAAATAATGTAGCCTCATTCATTTTTTTAAAGGAATTATTCCTTAAGACATGCCATCTCACTGAGAGGCAAAACTTGGCTTTTAGCTGCAGCACATAGCCCTGTTATATTTGATTTATTTTACATTTCATATGAAAGCATAATTTTGTCCACATGTGGCTCAAATTGCATTGGAATTTTTTTTTTTTTTTTTTGTAAATTTAAACTACAGAGGCACTGAAGGTGAAAATGGATGAGAAAATTATAGTAGTATTTTCATTGGTCATTTCAAAGCTATTTTTAGGACTATATGATAATTTCACCTTCAGGTGATAAGAACTATTTTTTTTCCCTCCCAGCTAGTGCCATCTTTCTCAAAATAATTTAAAAGTAGGCAAGAGGCTAGAATGCATCTGTATACATTTACCATGTTTACTTACCAGGAATATTTTCTAAGTGCCATAGTCTTTCATAATATGTATGAGTTTTATCTTTTCAGAGGAATAATTTCAAGTCATTTATTTGCTCATTAATGATAGCAGTAGCCATAGACTTAAGACTATTCTAGAGATCTTCATCTCCATAAGACTTTCACATTTATTTTAGTGAACTTTTTATGCCTCTTTAATGGAGTGGTTCTATTATTTAAGCCTGTTATAAGTTTGATCAAATGGCAATGACTAGGTCTAGTTTTAGTTTTTATTTTTGCAAGAGTCTATTGCTAAAGAGTTTTATTTTGATCCTTGTTAAATTTTTATTTTAATTAGTAAGGTAGTCATTCCTGTAGAGGGATAAGATGCTTGTAGAGTTGTGGGTATCATTCCAAATAGAACTGTTACTATTTGGGAAATATTCCTTAGTACAAAGGACTTATTTCATAATGACAGATTGTCCTTCACATTTGCCTTTGTTTATAAAATCTTCAGGAATGACATTCTCTAGCAATAAAAGGAATGAACCGTTACGTTTCTAACCTGAAAAGAGGAACAGGTGGGTAATTATCCTACCATACTTAAATATAGTGGAAAATCCTCTATTGAGAATATAGATAAATGAACAATTGTAAATTTTGCATCATAATCTGAGAACTTTCTTTTGACGGGGAGGCGGGAGGGATAATAGGTGGGGGTGATCTGCTTGCTGCTTTTACCACAGGTAATTTTTAAGTAACTTTGGTTTAATTTACAGAGATGAAACATGACAGTCTGAGTAAAATGTCCAATGATGTAGAAGTGTGCCTGTTTATTATGTAGATACAGACATCCAGAAAACACAGAGGAGAATCACATGCTTTAAAGAACACTTTCTCTTAGGTTTCCTTGAGATACGTTCCTCCAGTGCAAGCAAGATAATGGTTTACAGAATTTGCTTTACACAAAACTTTACAAGAACTCATCTGTTACGCAAAAGCAAGGAATAACTAGTTTATATTTTCCGATAATGTTCAAGGTTTTCTCCTTAATATGTTTGAAATTATTGATTTTGGCATTTTTGTAAGCAATTTATGAAATTTTATTTGAAGGAAATGTTTTATATAATGTTTTTCCCAATCTAAACAGGGAGAGTCCTAACAGTGTTGTGCTTGTATGATTATGAGACTTTATTTGCATAAGTGATACTACTATACTTTATTTTTGACCCATGCCTTTTTAAGCTGTTTCATATTGAAAGTTGGAATATTGTAAAAATTTTGTCAAAGATGTACTGTAGTGCTATTTGAAGTACCTGTAACAAAACACAGTTGGCCCTCTGTATCCATGTATTCTGCATCTGTGGATTAAACCAATTGCAGATCAAAAATATTAGAAAAAACATAAAAATAATACAAATAAAAATACAGCATAACAGTTATTTAAATAGCATTTACACTGCATTAGGTATTAGTCTAGAGATAAAGTATACAGGAGGATGTGCGTTGGTTATATACAAATACGTCATTTTATGTAAGGGACTTGAGTATACTTGGATTTTTGGTATCTGGGGGTTGAGGGGGTGGTCCGGGAACCAATACCCCATGGATACCAAGGGACAACTGTACTTATTTACCTTTATGATCATTGCAAGCTTCTTATGGAAACTTGATAGGAATGAAGATATACATGTTAAGATTAAACATTAGATAGTAGATGGTTTGTTGCATGCTAGAACTGTTAGTATTGTTGAATCAATTACTTTGGTTTCATGAAAAAATAAATGATAAATATCTTTAAAGAGAACTAGAAGAATTTTTTGTTTGAGTGATTCCAGGCTGTAGTGTGATTATTTACTGAAGTAGTTTGATTGGCTGGCTAACTTAGTAGAATTATTGTTTCTTGTTTTGTACTGCAGTAGGGGTTATAATTATAAGATAAAAATGTGTGTGTTTAAGGGAAGTAGGTGGTGGTTAAAATTCTTGAAAAATTTTCAGAATACTTTAAAAATAAAGTTTCAAGTTACACAGTTTGGTGGTTTGGTTTTTTTTTCGGGGTGGGGGAGAAATTACATAATATTGGAGCCAAGGTACTGATTGATTGTCAGATACTTTTGTGGGTCCACGCCAATCTACATTCTACACCAAATTTGCGTGGATATTTAATCATTTACCCTCTTGTTCATGTTACATTTCCATGCCGTTCCCTTCTGTGGAAAAAAAAAAAATCTCTTTGACAGCTCCCTATCACCTACCAAAGAATATGTTAACTCCATTAGATGTTGTACGATCTACCTATTTATCTGTTTATCCTCCTTTTTGGCCTTTCTCTTCAGATTTGTACTAAGGAAATACAGAATCGGGCTGGGCACAGTGGCTCAAGCCTGTAATCACGGCACTTGGGGAGGCTGAAGTGGGAGGATTGCTTGAAGCCAGGAGTTTGAGACAGTCAACAAAGCAAGACCGCTGTCTGTAAAAAAAAATTTTTTTAAAGCCAAGTGTGGTGGCACACACCTGCGGTCTCAGCTGCTCTCAGGACACAGAGGCGGGAGGATTGCTTGAGCCCAAGAATTGGAAGTTAAAGTGAGCTATCATCATGTCCCTGCACTCCAGCCTTCCAAGCCTGGGTGACGGAGCAAGATCATCTCTTCAAAAAATAAAAAAACAAAAAAACAAAACAAAACAATATATATATATATATATAGAATTAGTTTCTCCAATACATACTAGTACTGTTACTCTTTTTGCTTTCCATCGTGTCTGTCTTATGTCAACTTAAATTAGAAACAGACTCACAATCTGTTCAAAGAAGAAATTTAGCTGAGTCAAGTTTCATTCCTTTTCCTTTTTTTCATGATTATGGGGGAAAACAAAAGTGCTTAAAACTGACTTACAGAGAACACAGACTTCAATGTAAATGTTGTATAAGACAAGCAATTAGAATTATATTTTTAGGATGCAGCAACAGTCTTTGAAATCTTTTACAAGAATCTTTGTTAGAAATAACATTTGCCAAGTACTGTTTTATGATGCAGAATGGTGTCTGCTTTTTTGGAGCTACAGGGAAGGAACATTTAATCCCTAGCTTGTTCAGATTTCTCCTTATTGCCAGTTAGAAGGGCTTAAAATTTAAGGGCTAATTCTATTAAGGGAATTCTATTAGCAGTAAGAGAAAAAAGGAAATGTAACTGAAAAGTAGTATAATGGTATTACATGAAATATAGAACATGTAATATTTAGCATCTAAATTGGCAATCTATTTGTTCTTTGAAGTTTGAGCTTAAATACTATCTCCGGGAGCCTCTCTGATTTACCCAAGTTCTCCATCCCTTGTATTCCCCCTTAATTTTTGTTTATAACTCTGTTGATCTTCCACTAGAAACTAGTGGTTTTCAAACTTTAGTGTGAATTGGGCTTGTTAAAAGCATAGATTGCTGGGCTGCGTCCTCAGAGTTCCTGATTCAGGTATTTTAGGACCCCAAAATTTGCATTTAGTGACGAAGGTTAGCTGTTGTGAGACTATACTCTGAGATCCACTTGAAGTACATGCTTCTGGAAAGCAACAGAATGAGTCTATCACTTACGGAGAAGGCTTAATACTGTGGCAAACATTAGGTTCTCAAATGTATGTTGAATGTATGAAGGAAGAAATTAATGAATGGAGCAATTACTACCAACGTTTTATGTTTTCCTTAAATCCACAATTTCACTTAGATCCTTCCAGAGGATGAGTTTGCTTTCTACTGTGTTGTGATCAAAGCTTGTCCAACATGCCGTCTCTAAACTTGTCTTCACTCAAAACTTTATCTTTTCTCTGTTTCTCGTCGTCTGTCTCAGAATAATGTTCCGTCACCTTTCTGAAGCTAGCTTTTTCTCTTGCCCACTTCCGGGAACTTAATAGTTCCTTTTTCTGGTATCTAGTCTTTCTCTCTCCAATTGTTATTTCCCCTCTGCCTGAAAACAATTTCATGGGTTCCCTATTCAGTAATGGTGCTTTTGGCTACAAGTGACAGAATACCTGACTCAAACTGCTTTAGCAATAAGGATCTTAATTGGCTTACATGATTTGAAAGTCTAGTGAATAAATAAGCTTAAGAGTTGTTGAATCACATTGTTGAATTGATTGTGCTTCCTTCTGTCTGCTCTGCCTTTCACAATGGCACGGCTCTTTTCCTGTGGTTTTAGGATGCTTTGTAATCAATACCTCATGCTCCTTTCACAAGGGGTAGGGCACGGCAGATAGTGAGTGAGAGAGCTAGAAACTCTCACAAGACCAAGGGACAACTTTCCCAAAAACCTACAGCAAAACTTTCCTCTCTCATCTGCCAGAATTGCTTCACAAAACACATTTTTGTTTGTTTGTTGTTTTGTTTTTTTGTTTTTGAGATGGAATCTCACTTTGTTTTGCAGGCTGGAGTGCAGTGGTGCGATCTCTGTTCACTGCAACCTCTGCCTCCCGGGTTCAAGCTATTCTCCTGCCTCAGCCTCCCTGAGTAGCTGGGATTACAGTTGCATGCCAGCACACCTGGCTAATTTTTGTATTTTTAGTAGAGATGGGGTTTCATCATGTTGGCCAGGCTAGTCTCAAACTCCTGACCTCAAGTGATCCACCAGCCTCAGGCTTCTAAAGTGCTGGGATTACAGGTGTGAGCCACCATGCCCGGCCCACATTTCTGAACCAATCACTGGGAAGGATAACCTGGAACTGGGGCTGGAATTCACCTTCCTTTTAAGCACATGGTTTCCAGGGAGTGATATGGATACTGGTAAAATTTGAAGTTGTGTTTAGAAAGAGAAATGAATGGTTAAGCAATCTATGTTGTTCCCTTTACCTAGCTTAAAAAGGTGTGTTTGTGGGGACAAAGAACTTTAGTTTTGTTATTCTGGATACTGTCACAATTGACTTTTCTTCTTTTATGGTGAGAACTATTGCAAATTTATCTTCCATCTACTTCCTTCATGGTCTTTTCACTCACTAACTTCTTAGCCCTTTATTATTGAATACATGTTTTCTTCACCATCCTTTGGGAGTTGCTCTCTCAGTGGTTATTGTAGTGGTCATTGTTGGTTGTAACCACATCTCCTTCTCCCTTCACTGTATATCAGCCAAGTAGTCAGGGTTAGACCGACCTAGTTGCAGCTCAGCCATGGGTCGTGATCAGTCTAAGGCTGTCAGAATACTCACATCTCCCTTGCCATGATGACTGTGCAGAAATAGGTAACCCAGGTCTAAGCCAGAGTAATTGCCTTGGGGATGAGCACTGACCTAAGTTAATTCTATCAAAGCAAAACCATATACTTACTTTAGTGATTCAGGAAGGACTAGTAGGTGTATAGAAGAAGTTCTCTCCATTTTGGTACCATGAGGGACACTCATCTGGTGATGAAGTCAAAACACAGAGGGAATGGGGTGGGGAACAAAGAAAAGAATCACAGAGAAATGGAGCTGGAAACCTGATTCAACTGCCTGAAGCCTAACTTATCACCCCTATAGATTTTGTTACCCCTATAGATTTTACTTGTTGTTAAGCCAATTTAGAAGTAGATTTTCTTACAACATATCCCAATTAATAATGGTCACCAATGGTCTCCTAATTGCCAAGCTCATGGTCTTTTTGAAATTCTTGTCCTTTCAGATTTCTCTGAAGCATTTGACACTAGTGACAATCTTGTCATTTGGAACCCTTCTTTCTTGATTCCCTGGTTCCTTTTCTGTCTACAAAACACATTGTAGAAAGCTTGTAAAGAGAAAACCATAAAATATACATAATGTTAGAATGTCCAAAACCATCAGTCGGAAACTTAGCTAAGTTGATAAGAAAAATAGAGATGACAGCAAGGGGGAGGGGAGGTATTATGATACTACATTTTGTCATAAATCTGCTAGGTATTATAAATTAGAAGCATTTGCGTGTTAGATCAGTAGAAAGTTACATATGATCTGTAGCTTATTGGTTTAATTTTTTTTTTTTTTTTGAGGTGGAGTCTCGCTCTGTCGCCCGGACTGGAGTGCAGTGGCCGGATCTCAGCTCACTGCAAGCTCCGCCTCCTGGGTTTATGCCATTCTCCTGCCTCAGCCTCCCGAGTAGCTGGGACTACAGGCGCCCGCCACCTCGCCCAGCTAGTTTTTTTTTGTATTTTTAGTAGAGACGGGGTTTCACTGTGTTAGCCAGGATGGTCTCGATCTCCTGACCTCGTGATCTGCCCGTCTCGGCCTCCCAAAGTGCTGGGATTACAGGCTTGAGCCACCGCGCCCGGCCTGGTTTAATTTTTTATTTTGGAGATTGAATCTCGCTCTGTCACCCACTCTAGGGTGCAGTGGTGCCATCTTGGCTCACTGCAATCTCTGCCTCCCAGGTTCAAGCAATTCTCGTGCCTCAGCCTCCTGAGTAGCTGGGATTACAGGTGTGCGCCACCACGCCCAGCCAATTTTTGTATTTTTAGTAGAGACAAGGTTTCACCACATTGGCCAGGCTGGTCTTGAACTTCTGACCTCAGGTGCGCCATCTGCTGGGTTTACAGGTGTGAGCCACCACACCCGGCCCCTAATATTCTCTTGGCCATAAAATCATGAGATACATTATGAATTTAATAAACATATAAATTGGAAAATAAACTTTATTATCACCTGTCTCCCTGCTACCTCAGACTGTCTCTCTATATAAAGGAATAATTTTTCCTTTTAAAACCTACTCTACCCTCTGTCTTCTCTATTGTGCTTTATGCTTCCACTATTCTTTCAACTACTAAAGATAATTTCTTCTTTTCTGTCTTTCCAATGTCTTCTGTATTTATTCCTTCCTTTTCGTTTTGACTATCAGAACCCACATTTAGTGCTTTTTATTTTAGCTTTAGATTTGCAGTAGTCTCCTAGCTGATATTCCCATCCCCATAGTACCTGCACCAACCCATTTGACATACCACTCAGAAGTCATCTTCCAAAAATAGATTTACAATAGTGGTTTCCCATTGTCTTCCACAATGGTTACTGTGGAAGAGAGCTTCCTCTCCCTAGGTTTCAAGGCTTTCAACACGTCAAGCCTCATTGCTGACTACTGACAGCCCTGCATGACCTGTTTCTGTGGCTTTATCTATGCTGTAACTACAGCATAGTATAGAAATACAGTCCTGGTGGTTTTTGCTGGTCAAAATGTTACATATGAAGATTCATCATAAAAGCTATCAGAATCTTATTTTTCCTGTTTTATAGACACTGTGTTTGTAAATAAAATGTCAATAGATATTATACATTCAAACTCTGTTACATTTAAAATTGTGATTATGCAAATTTTAATCACTAGCACTCTAAACAAACTTTACACAATAACATATAGGGGGAAAAAGGACTTCATATTTAATCTCCACTCCTACAGGCCTTTGCTTTTTCCTTCATACTGTCTTATTTTTGTTTTTATTATTTTTTGTTGTTGTTTTGAGATGGAGTTTCACTCTTGTTGCCCAGGCTGGAGTGCAATGGCGCAATCACTGCTCACTGCAACCTCTGCCTTCTGGGTTCAAGTGATGCTCCTGCCTCAGCCTCCTGAGTAGCTGGGATTACAGGTGCGCACCACCATGCCCAGCAAGTTTTTGTATTTTTAATAGAGATGGAGTTTCACCATGTTGGCCAGGCTGGTCTCAAACTCCTGACCTCAGGTGATCCACCAGCCTCAGCCTCCCAAATAGCCGGGAATTACAGGCACCCACCACCACGCCTGGCTAATTTTTTGTATTTTCAGTAGACTAAGGGTTTCGCTGTGTTAGCCAGGATGGTCTCCATCTCCTGACCTTGTGATCCGCCAGCCTCGGCCTCCCAAAGTGCTGGGATTACGGGCTTGAGCCACCGCCCCCGGCCTACACTGTTTATTTTTGAACATGTCATATATATTACAAAATTCTAAAGTTACAAAAGGGTATAAAATATAAAATAACTTTTCTCTCCTTCCTGTTGTCTCCTCCCCACAGTTCCTCCTTCTTGGAAACAATAGTGTTATCAGTTTCTTGCATGTGTTCATCCAGGGAGAGTTTAACTAGAGACACATGTTTAATTTATGTATGGATTTGGGAATGGTAGGGGTGTGCATTCAAACTCAGTAGTAAGAAACCACGTTATTCAATTTAAAAAAGGGCAAAAAATATGAATAGAGACTTCCCCAAAGAAGAGATATGAATAGCAAATAAGCACATGAAGAGATGCTCAATTAGTCATTAGGGAAATGCAAATGAAAGTCACAATGAAATATATCACACACCTATTAAAATGACTAAAATTAGGGGCTGGGCGCCCCCAGTGGCTCATGCCTGTAATCCCAGCACTTTGGGAGGCCGAGGCGGGCGGATCACTTGAGGTCAGGAGTTCGAGACCAGCCTGGCCAACATGGTGAAACCCCGTCTCTACTAAAAATACAAACATTAGCTGGGTGTG
>NW_012123709.1:6125200-6126262 GCF_000951035.1 Colobus angolensis palliatus
AGATCGCGCCACTGCACTCCACCCTGGGTGACAGAGAGAGACTCCATCTCAAAAAAAAAAAGTTAAAAAAAATCGTCCATATTTAGTGTTGGTGAGGTGGAGAAGAAACTAGAATTAGATGCTCCTGATATGAATGTAAAATAGTACTACTTCAGAAAGAAGGCAGTTTTTAAAAAAACTTAAACATACACCTGCTGGGCGTGGTGGCTCAAGCCTGTAATCCCAGCACTTTGTGAGGTTGAAGCAGGCAGATCAGGAGCTTAGGAGTTCAAGACCAGCCTGACCAACATGGTGAAACCCTGTCTCTACTAAAAATACAAAAACTAGCCAGGTGTGGAGGTGTGCGTCTGTAATCCCAGCTACTTAGGAGCCTGAGGCAGGAGAATCTCTTGATCCCAGGAGGCAGAGGTTGCAGTGAGTCGAGATCACGCCACTGCACTCCAACCTGGGCGACAGAGCAAGACTCCGTCTCAAAACAAACAAACAAACAATACACACCTATCATATAACCCAAATATTTCACTCCTAGATATTTAAGAGCAAAGGAAGTATATGTCCACATGAAGACTTATACACAAATGCTCATAGCAGCTTTATTTGTAATAACTAAGAACTTGGAACAACTCAGATGTCTATGAGCAGATGAATAGTTTATCAAACTGTGGTATGCCAGTAAAATGGAACGAATGTTAAGCAATAAAAAAAGAATGAACTACTGATACATGCAACAATATGAATCCATCTCAAAATCATTTCGTTGAGTGAAAAAAAGTATGCACTGTATTATTTCATTTATATAAAATTCCATGAAAAGCAAACTATAGTGACAGAAAGCAGATCAGTGGTTGCCTGAAAAGTGGGTGGGAATAGTGAAAGGTACAGATTGCAAAAGTGCACGAGGAAATTTTTAGGGGCTCATTATCATGATTTTGGCAACAGTTTCGCAAATGTATGTTCATGTCAAAACACATCAAATTTTACAACCTAAATATGTGTGGGTTATTGTATGTCAATTATTATTATTATTATTATTTTTTGAGACGGAGTCTTGCTCTGTCGCCC
>NW_012123709.1:6126992-6130421 GCF_000951035.1 Colobus angolensis palliatus
CACCACGCCCGGCTAATTTTTTTGTATTTTTAGTAGAGACGGGGTTTCACCATGTTAGCCAGGTTGGTCTCGAATTCCTGACCTCAGGCAATCGGCCAGCTTCAGCCTCCCAAAATGCTGGGATTACAGGCGTGAGCCACCGCGCCTGGCTGGGTTATGGTATGTCAGTTTTTACCGCCATAAAACTGTTAAGGCCTGTAATCCCAGCACTTTGGGAGGCCGAGGTAGGCGGATTACCTGAGGTCGAGGAGTTCGAGACGAGCCTGACCAACATGGAGAAACCCCATCTCTGCTAAAAATACAAAAATTAGCCCGGCGTCGTGGCGCATGCGTGTAATCCCTGTAATCCCAGCAACTCGGGAGGCTGAGGCAGGAGAATCGCTTGAACCCGGGAGGCGGAGGTTGCGTGAGCCGAGATTGCGCCACTGCACTCCAGCTCGGGCAACAAGAGCGAAACACCGTCTCAAAGAAACCAAAACTAAACTAAAACACTGTTAAGGGCAGTTAAAAACCAGCCCATATTCCCAGGCTGTTTTTTTGTTTGTTTGTTTTGTTTTCTTTTTTCTTCGGGGTTGGAAAAAAACTAAATTCTCATTCACCGCACATGCCACTCCTTACTAACCACGAGAAACCCCATCCAACACTGTCCACCGGGTCCCTGCCTTGCCCTCCTAATCCCGCCAGCGGGGTGTCTTCTCTCTGCCGTCCGCTAGAGGGCGCGTACAGAGGAGGTCAAAGTTTTTGGCTCGCTAGCTCAGCCCCGACGCCTGCATGAACTTCCGGCTACACGCCATTCCGCTTCCCCGGGAACGTTTGGGCTGTAGTACGGGTTCCCTATGGGACTCTGAAGCCTGAGGATATCCGACGCGGAACGTTTTTTCGGCGCGGAGTTAAGCGCCCCGACCGTAATTTAGGGGAAGTGGACCAGGCTTGCCGCTGCCCAGGGCGGTCCTTTCGTTTCCACCGGAGTGGAGGGGAGAGTGCTGCCATGGCAGCCCCTGCACAGCCCAAGAAGATCGTGGCCCCTACGGTGTCCCAGATCAACGCGGAGTTCGTGACCCAGGTGAGCTGGGGCGAGTCTGGTGTATGTGTGAGTGGGTAAGGACGTCGTGGCCCCGAGGCCTGGTGGTGGGGTTTTTTTTTTTTTCCAGGACTAGAAGCACGGAGGAGGCATTCGTTTGTTAATTCATTCACACAAGTCTTTTTGCTGAGTATCAGCCCCGTGCCGGCCGCTATGCTGGGTGCTGGGCATACCGTGGTGGATGGGTTGCCCTGGCCTGAGGGGGTCATGGCCTAAGAAAGACAGACACATAGGCCGGGCGCGGTGGCTCAAGCCTGTAATCCCAGCACTTTGGGAGGCCGAGACGGGCGGATCACGAGGTCAGGAGATCGAGACCATTCTGGCTAACACGGTGAAACCCCGTCTCTACTAAAAAATACAAAAAAACTAGCCGGGCGAGGTGGCGGGCGCCTGTAGTCCCAGCTACTCGGATTCAGGAGACTTGCTTGAAGCAGGGAGGCAGAGGTTGCAGTGAGCCAAGATTGCGCCGGGATGCTGGACTGCCTCTTCAAGTAGGAGTAGGCTTTTTCCTGGTCCGTAGAGTGTCCTGAGTTTTTGAGCAGCGATGAGAAACTGACAAGACACCTCCAAATAGACCCATTTAAGAAGAGAGTGATTCTGTAGTTGGAGAGCGTTCATTTAGAATCTGTTTACTATCTTACACTGTGAGCCACAGTTGGCTTTGGAGAGGGAAACACAGTCCTGTGGTTGTCAGCATCATTCCTCATTCTTACTCTTTATTTGCGAATTGCATAAGAGTGTAAGTAGTTCAGTGTAGAAGTTATCATGCCCACCTGCTTCTTTATTCTTTATTCCTTGTCTCAACAGATTTGCCAGGGCAGAAGCCTAGGGAGAAATTTTGAATCCTCCCTTAATACTACATTTCTACATTCTGAGTATCTTTGGAATCTATCTGGTGTTCTACATCTCTTGCACCCTAAGCCTGGTTGCCATTGTTTTCTGCCTGGACCAAGGTATCCTAATCTGTTATATTGTTCTTCTTGTTGCTCTCCTCTAGCCCATTCTTCATGTTGCTTTCCGAGTGATTTCATACAAGTGCAAATCTCATCATATCACTTGCCTTCTTAAAATCTCTCCCTTCCTTTCCTTCCTTTTTTTCTTTCAAGATAGGGTCTCACTATGTTGCCCGGCTCAAGTGATCCTTCCACCTCAGCCTTCCTTGTAGCTGGGACTATAGGGAACTACACTAAGACTGGCTGTCCTTAAAATCTTCAGCCGGGCACGGTGGCTCATGCCTGTAATACCAGCACTTTGGGTGGCCGAGGCAAGTGGACCACCTGCGGTCAGGAGTTCGAGACCAGCCTGACCAACTTGGAGAAACCCCATCTCTGCTAAAAATACAGAGGCATGGTGGTGCATGCCTGTAATCCCAGCTTCTCAGGAGACTGAGGCTGGAGAATTGCTCGAACCCGGAAGGCAGAGGTTGCAATGAGCCGAGATCCTCCCCAGAATAACTGGGGGTGAGGTGAAGATTTTCTATTGAGTTGGAGAGTGATTGGTAATTTGGGAAGGTGTTATTTATTTATTTATTTTTGAGATGGAATCTTGCTCTGTTGCCCAGGCTGGAGTGCAGTGGCTTGGTGTTGGCTCACTACAATCTCCGCCTCCCAGGTTCAAGTGGTTCTCCTGCCTTAGCCTCCCAAGTAGCTGAAATTATAGGTACACAACCACCAGGCCCGGCTAATTTTTGTATATTTACTAGAGATGGGGTTTTACCATATTGGCAAGGCTGGTCTTGAACTCCTGACCTCAGGTGAGCCACCCGCCTCGGCCTCCCAAAGTGCTGAGATTACAGGTGTGAGCCACCACGCCTGGCCGGAAGGTGTCATTTAAGTAGGAAGTTACTGTAATATTTTTAGAGGCTATTCCTCAGGGCCAGTATCCTAACTGTTTGGGAAGCTCTTTAAGTCTATTGTCTGTACAGTTCGTCGCTGAGCTATGAAAGCAAAGAAAACAGGTCCCATCTTTTAAGTATTCCAATTAAGTGAGAAGGAAAGATGGATAAGCAATCAAATATTTATCATGTAGAAAGGTAAGATTATAAAGAGTTATATACAAAATGAAGATGAGAAAGCAATTGTCGCCATCAGGTAGTGTTGAGGACAGCCTCACAGAAGTAACATTTCAGATTTTGCTTCATTTGTCCATCCATTTATCCATCAGACTTTGTGAGTGCCTCTGATGTGCCAGATACTGCAGTCACCTTTTTATAAATATATTGAGTCTTTGTGCTTGACAGTTTTCTATTTTTAAAGAGATTATAATTGAGTTTTAAACCAAAACCCTATGAGTAAGACTATGCTGTTTCTTTAAATATGTAGAGAGAGTTATATATTTGTTTAAATTTC
>NW_012123709.1:6130931-6131641 GCF_000951035.1 Colobus angolensis palliatus
ATGCCAACTCTTATATTCTCTGTAATAACCTGCTGATAGACTACAATTTTTTTTTTTTAAGGTTTTGTTATGGGTGTGAACTAATCATTTAAAGGCTCATTATTTTAGAAAGTATTCATGAAGATTTTGAATATCATTTGTAATACTTGCTCAACTGTTAACTAACTGTAATCTTGGGCAGATCACTTATTTTTTCTAGACCAGGGTTTCCTTGTTGGTAGGCTGAAGATGTTTGGCTCTGTGGTTATTAACTGAGCTGTATTGTTTTCCTAGGGGTGGTTGGAGGGGATTTTTTTGTTTGTTTGTGTAAATCACAATGGCATGTTGTAGTGCAAAGCACTACTGGCATTTAGTGGTTTGGGGTCAAGGATGCCAGCTGGCCTGCATGCCTGTGTAGTCCCTTCAGTTTACTCTGTCCCCCAGTGCCCAGTAGGGCCTTGTTAAGAAACAGCTTATCACTAAATGATCTATCTTCCAGCTCTACAATGGCATGAATCTGTGACTTACTGTTTATACTGTTTACTTTTGCAGTTAGCATGTAAATACTGGGCTCCCCACATCAAGAAGAAATCACCTTTTGATATAAAGGTAAGTATTTTGGGTTTGCAACATAATTCTTGAGAAGTTACACTCCTTTTAGAGGGTTATTTCAACAAAAGCTTTCCATAATTTTTTAAAAATTAAAAACAACCTAAGAATCTTCAAAAAAA
>NW_012123709.1:6131691-6132529 GCF_000951035.1 Colobus angolensis palliatus
AAAAAAAAAAAGAAAATAATCACTACCCAGAGATAACCTCTCTTACCATTTTGTTGTATTTTCTTTAAACCTTAAAAAAAAAGTGTATGTGTATAATTTACTTAACTGTTTTTCTGTTTATAGATTCTTAGATTGTTTTTAATTTATCATTATTATAAATGATTCTTAGATTGTTTTTAATTTATTATTATAAATGATCATGTAATAAATACCATTGTAAATATACAGAAATTTTTGTACAAGTTTTTGATAGTTCATTTAGGATTAAATCTGTTGTGTTATCTTGTTTTTAGAGTGGTGAATGAGGTAAAGGTCTATAATAAAGATGGAAGAAGCAGGAGTTGTATAGTGTAATAACTAAAGTCCAGTAATATTCAATAAGGAAATTGAACTTATTCAATTGAATAAGTCCAACTGAAGCAATTTAGAACAAATAATACGACAAATTCCCAAATATAGGGTTAATTCTCATTGAAATAGGTTCTTAAAGAGAGGTCTAAGACCAGGTGTGGTGGCTCATGCCTGTAATCCTAGTGCTTTGGGAGGCTAAGGAGGGAAGATCACCTGAAGCCAGGAGTTTGAGACTAGACTGGACAGTAGTGAGATCTTGCCTCTACAAAAAAATTTAAAAAATTGACTTGGTGAGGTGACTCATACATGTAGTCTCAATTGCTGGAAGCTGAAATGGAAGGATGACTGACTGAGCCCAGGAGTTTGAGGCTGCAGTGCAGGCCACTGCACTCCAGCCTGGACAACAGAATGAGACCCTGTCTCTTAAAGAGAGTGAGGTCTTTATTTTTTTTTATTTTTTTATTTTTTTGGGACGGAGTCTCACTCT
>NW_012123709.1:6132889-6134752 GCF_000951035.1 Colobus angolensis palliatus
GTGTTAGCCAGGATGGTCTCGATCTCCTGACCTCGTGATCCGCCCGTCTCAGCCTCCCAAAGTGCTGGGATTACAGGCATGAGCCAACGCGCCCGGCTGAGAGTGAGGTCTTTAAATGAAATAGATGTTGACATATTGTATACCATTCAACAAGTAATGAAGACTCTTAAGCTCTGCCATTATAAATTTAATGGTGATGCTTTAGGCACTGTTGGTAAAACTGAAATTTTTACCCAAAATTTCTTTCCTTATTTGAACTTAAATTCTTACGAATATATATTTGTTTTGCCAGTAAATCTTTTTTTTTTTGAGACGGAGTCTTGCTCTTTTCACCTAGTCTGAATGGCACGATCCTGGCTCACTGCAGCCTCTGGCTCCTGGGTTCAAGCGATTCTTCTGCCTCAGCCTTCTGAGTGGCTGGGATTACAGACGCACGCCACCATGCCCTGCTAATTTTTGTATTTTTAGTAGAGATGGGGTTTTGCCATGTTGGCCAGGCTGGTCTCAAACTCCTGACCTCAAGTGATCTGCCCGCCTTGGCCTCCCAAAGTGGTGGGATTACAGGCTTGAGCCACCACGCCTGGCCAACCAGTAATCTTTATTTTATTATTTAATTTGAAATTTGATGAAAACAATAACAGAGAATTTCATCTAGATTAAACAAGACTTGTTTTCCTCATCACCTCCTTCCCTTTAGCACTTACAAACACTTATTTCACAAATATACTTGGAGCAGTTAAAAGATATTATAGGCTAGGCACCATGGCTCATGCCTGTAATCCCAGCACTTTGGGAGGCTGAGGCAGCAGATCACTTGACCTCAGGGGTTCAAGACCGACCTGGGCAACATGGTAAAACCCTATTTCTACCAAAAATACACAAAATTAGCTGGTTATGGCAGTGTATGCATGTGGTCCCAGCTACTTAGGAGGCTGAGGTAGGAGGATACTGGAGCCTGGAAGGCAGAGGTTGCAATGAGCTTAATTGCACTGCTACACTCCAGCCTCCGTGGCAGAGTGAGACCCCATCTCAAAAAAAAAAAAAAAGACATTATAGTTACCATACAATATTATATTATACCATGTTAAAGCACTTCATAATTTTACAGTAGTTTTTTTTACTGTTATTTATGCTAGCACTACTACTGCTGCTATTGATAACTGTTACTGAAGGCTCACTGTGTGCCAGTATTTGTACTAATTGTTTATATGCCGTGTCTTATTTTATTTGCAATAACCCTGTGTGATAGTTTGTATTATTAGATCTGTTTTGTGGGTAAGGAAACTGAGCCTTAGAGAGGTCAGACACTTGCCCAAGAGTTCTAGCCGTCAGTAGTGAAGGCAGATGTGTTGAACCAGGCTTCCAATTCCAGAGTCTGAGTTCTTTTTTTTTAATTTTTTAATTTTTATTTTTATTTTGAGACAGAGTTTCGCCCTGTCGCCAGGCTGGATGGAGAGCAGTGGTGCAATCTTGGTTCACTGCAACCTTATTTATTTTTTCTACTTTGCTTTCTGTTAATTTCACATCTTGAGAAATATAATAGGATTATTTTTAAAATCTCTTGTTATTTCAATAGCAGTAATATTTGATGGCTTTCCTAAACCAACTTATTTTATATAATCTCACTCATTAAAAACTGTCAATTTAGGGTTGAAAAAAGTTGTTGAGATACTACATTTTTATATTTTTGTTAACAGGTTATTGAAGATATATATGAAAAAGAGATTGTCAAATCAAGGTAGGAATGACTTTAAATTTTATGCAATGTGATTGGGGTGGACCAAGTTGGATCTTGGCTGAATTTCTATGTGGTCATAACTTGAACCTTTTTTTCTGTTTCTTTTTTTTTTTTTTTTTTTTTTT
>NW_012123709.1:6135375-6140305 GCF_000951035.1 Colobus angolensis palliatus
AGTAGAGACGGGGTTTCACCGTGTTAGCCAGGATGGTCTCTATCTCCTGACCTCGTGATCCGCCCGTCTCGGCCTCCCAAAGTGCTGGGATTACAGGCTTGAGCCACCGCGCCCGGCTTAAAAATATTCTTAAAAAGTTATGAAAGTAAGACAATATTAAATTTACAATAATGCAGCATATGTATGTAATGTATAAAATGTATAATAATAAACACAAGTGATAAAAATTATTTTTGAGCAATATACTGTAAGGGGTGAGTTTCAATAAATCATCTTTTCTGCCCCCAATCCCTGGTTCATGTATATGATTCATATACATCTGTTCTATTCCCCACCCCTTCATGTTTTTTCAAACATAAAAGGGTTTGTACTCTACATGCCATTTTTTCATTATGCTTCTTTTAAAAAATTTAGCAATGTGTCTTAGGCATCTTTTTATATATGCACCTGCAGACATGTATGCCCAGTGAGTATTTTAAAAAGATATTTGACTAAATGAGTCAAAAGCCATCTTCAGGATTTTGTCCTTTATTTGGAAAACAGTAGGTATTAAGAAGAGTTGTAAGCACTTTTCTACTTTTTTTGAGACAGTGTTTCACCATGTCGGCCAGGCTGGTCTCAAACTCCTGGCCCCAAATGATCCACCCGCCTCAGCCTCCCAAAGTGCTGTGTGGGATTACAGGCATTAGCCACTGCACCCAGCAAGAATTTGGATTTGGAGGGAGCAAGAGGCAGGGAATAGTTAGGTGAGCATTGTAGTAGTCAGCTTCAAGATGTCATGGATTTGACTTGCGTGGAAAGTTGGGAGAGGAATTGTCCATTTGAGAAAGATAGAAGTGGAAAGACTTGATGTTTGGATGTGGCAGATGTGGGAAAAGGAGGAATCAAAGAAGACCCTAAAATTTTTTGCTTAAGTTGCTCAGTGATTAGTGATGCTATTACTGACTTTTGCCACGTTGTTGGGGATAGGATTGGGTGTAGATCATTATTTCACTTTTGGATATCTGGAATTCTAGCTACGTAAGAGCCATGAAGATGGAGATATGGAATAAGCAGTTGGGTATCCAGGTGTATAGCTCAAAAGAGATTGGGTTGGCTGGGTATGGTGGCTCATGCGTGTAATCCCAGCACCTTGGGAGGCCGAGGTGGGCGAATTGCTCGAGCCCAGTAAGTAGTTCAGGACCAGCTTGAGCAACATGGCAAAACCCTGTGTCTAGAAAAAATACAAAAAATTAACTGGACATGGTGACGTATGGCTGTAGCTCAGTTACTCAAGAGGATGAGTTGGAAGGATCACCTGAGCCCAGGAGGTTAAGGGTGCAGTGAGCCACAATCGTACCACTGCACTCCAGCCTGGGCGACAGAGTGAGACCCTGTCTCAAGACAAACAACAAAAAGAGACTGAGTTGAGCCTACTTTGTATTAGCCACCATTTCGATGCTAACAGTACAACAGAAAACAGGGGAGATAGAGTCCCTGCTCTCCTGGAGGTTACATTCTAGTGGGTCACACAGACAGATATATGTGTCTATATATCTATATATAATGTAATATCAGGAGACAGTAAGTGCTATGAATTAAAGTGTGGTTAGAGAATAATGACAAGGGCTGGTATTTCAGAATAATTAGTCAAATTCTTGCTGAAGGTAGGACATTTGAGCAGATTTGTAACATATGGCCTGTTGGTCTGAAGGTGAGTATGAATGCAATTTCTTGAGAAAACTAAAGACGAGTGGGTGGATTTATTCTAGTATCATTTTTTTCTTCTATATTAAGGTTATACTAATTTGAAAATTATTTTGAATCTTCAGAATAGGTTTTCACTCCAGTGGAAAGTGATTGTTTATTTTTTCATTTAAACCCTTGCTATTAATATTTCTTCTTCAGAGGTGATTTTTTTATAACAACCAAAAGCTGCTAATGATTTTTAAGCTGTATACATTTGGCTACTTTTTGTGTGTGTATGTGTGACAGGGTTGCTCTCTTTCACCCAGGTTTGAGTGCAGTGGTGTGATCTCAGCTCATTGCAACCTCTGCCTCCTGGGCTCAAGCGATCCCCCAACCTTAGCCTCCCGAGTAGCTGGGACCACAGGTGCAAACCACCATGCCCAGCTAATTCTTCTTGTATTTTTGGTAGAAACAGGGTTTCACCATGTTGCCCAGGCTGGTCTCACTCCTGAGCTCAAGCAGTCTGCCTGCCTTGACCTCCCAAAGTGCTGGGATTATAGGAATTGGCCACCATACACAGCACCTATGTTATTCTTAGTTCTGAAAGAAGTGGCTGTCTTTGGCATGGCTAAGATTTATTGTGGCACTTTTAACAGTCATTTTCTTATCTTGTACACATTTATTATTATTATTATTATTGTTTAATTTTTTTTGAGACGGAGTTTCGATCTTGTTGCCCAGGCTGGAGTGCAATGGCACAATCTCGGCTCACTGCAACCTCCGCCTCCTGGGTTCAAGTGATTCTCCTGCTTCAGCCTCTCGAGTAGCAGGGATTACAGGCATGCTCCACCACACCCGGCTAATTTTATATTTTTAGTAGAGATGGGGTTTCTCCACGTTCGTCAGGCCGGTCTTGAACTCCCGACTTCAGGTGATCCGCCTGCCTCGACCTCCCAAAGTGCTGGGATTACAGGCATGAGCTACCGTACCCGGCCCACATTTTTTATTTCTAAGTGTACTTCTGTAATACATAGACTGTAGTATGTATTTAAAAATTTAACATGGTAAAACTCCGTCTCTACTAAAAATATAAAAATCAGCTGGGTATGGTGGCATGCACCTGTAATCCCAGCTACTCGGGAGGCTGAGGCAGAAGAATTTCTTGAACCCAGGAGGCGGAGGTTGCGGTGAGCTGAAATTGTGCCACTGCACTGCAGCCTGGGTGACAGAGCGACACTGTCTCAAAAAAGAAAAAAAAAATTAAGTGACCAATTGTTTAGGCTAGATCCTGAGGAAATTATTTTGCTGCGCTATGTGCTCATGGCATTTTCAGTACTAGGGGAATGGCTTGATTTAACAGCCATGTTACTGTATGTTACATTACACAGTTGATTCATTTTTGCTGTTCTTGCCATTATCAGATTTGGCGGGCTTATCTTAATGAATTCTTAATCCAAGTTTGATTTTTAAAATATTTAAAAAATAATAGTTAAGTGCTTACTATGTGCCAGATTCTGCTCTAAGCACCTTGCATTCTGCTATAAGCATCTAGCTCGTTTATTCCCACAACAACCCTATAACACTATTATTATCCTCATTTTATGGATAAGGAAACTGAAGTAGATAGGTTAAATAACTTGCCCAAGATGCTTCCCAGTAGAGGCACACCAGGTATTGAATCCTCGTTCCCTGGTTCTTTTTTTTTTTTTCTGCCCTGTTCTTTTATTTTTTTGAGATGGAGTTTCACCCTTGTTGCCCAGGCTGGAGTGCAGTGACGCAATCTCGACTCACTGCAATCTCTGCCTCCTGGGTTCAAGCAATTCTCCTGGCTCGGACTCCTGAGTAGCTGGGATTACAGGCATGTGCCACCATGCCCTGCTAATTTTTTGTATTTTAGTAGAGACAGGGTTTCACCATGTTGGCCAGGCTAGTCTCGAACTCCTGACCTCAGGTGATCCGCCCGCCTCAGCCTCCCAAAGTGCTGGCATTATAGGTGTGAGCCACCGTGCCTGGCCTTGAATACTCTGTTCTTAAATAAGAGTCCTTTGCCTTCTAGAAACCTCTTAACTAGTACACTTTGGTGTGATGTGTAATCCTGTTATGAATCAACTAAGTGGTTTTTATGCTCTCAAAAAGGGTGATTTACAGAGTAATTTACTTTTGCCAAAGTGTTTATTTTTATTTGAAATGTATGGACTCTTTTATTATGAAATGTAACACAGAAAAGAGTGTAAAACAAATGTGTAGACTTACGAATTATAGTAATAACTCATAACCACCACCTAGGCCGAAAAACTCCACAAACATTGTCAGTGTTGCAGAAGCTCTCTGCTTGTTCCTTTTTTTTATCATTGTAATATGTAAGTATGCAAACAAGAACACTATAATTTTGGTTCTTTTTCAACTTTAAATAAATAAATAGAATCACACACTATGTATTCTTTTGTGGCTAGCTTCTTTTTTTTTTTTGAGATGGAGTTTTGCTCTTGCCGCCCAGGCTGGAGCACAGTGGTGTGATCTCTGCTCACTGCAACCTCCGCCTCCCGGCTTCAAACAATTCTCCTGCCTCAGCCTCCCGAGTAGTTGGGATTACAGGTGCCCGCCACCATGCCTGGCTAATTTTTTGTATTTTTAGTAGAGATGGGGTTGCACCATATTGGTCAGGCTAGTCTTGAACTCCTAACCTCAGGTAATCTGCATGCTCGGCCTCCCAAAGTGCTGGGATTACAGACATGAGCCACTGTGCCTGGTGTGGCTGGCTTCTTTTGTTCACTGTTATTATTTATTGTTTTAATCATCTACTTAATAGATCTAGAAGTAACTAGCTCAGAAGTTAATAATGTCAAGGCCTTTGTCTGTCTTGTCAAAAGGTTTTATTGATTTTTTTCCATATGATTGTGGTGGAGATGCCACAGCTCCAGACCTCATGTTTCACACAGTCATGTCCCAGAAGAGGAAGTTGTTGGATAGGTGGGAATGTAGTAGAAAAGAACTCTCATTTGTGCGGCCCTTTCTCTTTTTTCTTATCATATTTTATCATATTTAATGATACAGTAATAGACCCAGTTTGTCATACATAAATTATTCAGCTTTGGAAGGATGTAATGAAATGCACGTTAAGTCCTTGGCACAGTGTCAGGCATAATGCACGCTCTCAGTAAATACTGGTAACTTAAAAAAAACCGTCCAAAAATCCTTCAAATTATTTATATTTGTGGTTATTGTTTGTAACTTTTCATACGTTTTATTTATTTATTTATTT
>NW_012123709.1:6141060-6149740 GCF_000951035.1 Colobus angolensis palliatus
TCGTGATTCGCCCGTCTCGGCCTCCCAAAGTGCTGGGATTACAGGCTTGAGTCACCGCGCCCGGCCCTATTTATGTTTTTGAGATGGAGTCTCACTCTGTCACCCAGGCTGGAGTGCAGTAGCACGATCTCAGCCCACTGCAACCTCCGCCTCCCGGGTTCAAGCAATTCTCCTGCCTCAGCTTCCTGAGTAGCTGGAACTATAGGCACATGCTGCCACACCTGGCTAATTTTTTGTATTTTAGTAGAGACGGTGTTCCACCGTGTTGCCCATGCTGGTCTCGAATCCCAGAGCTCAGGTAATTCACCCTCCTTGGCCTCCCAAAGTGTTAGGATTGCAGGCATTAGCCACTGTGCCCAGCCTTCCATACTTATCTTTAAAATTCTTCTGACGTGGTGTCTAGTTCATGGACCTGTTTTTATATAAGTACACTTTCAGTTAAGCTGTTCACTTTATCTGTCTCAGAGAGTTCATTGGCAAAAGTATAAAACTCCAAATTTAATGAATACCACTGAGATTGCTAGAAGAGGAATTGAATGTTTTTCAGACTGCTTTTGCTTTCTTTTGACACATCAAGACTTATTTTTCAAGGCCAGGCATGGTGGCTCATGCCTGTAATCCCAGCACTTCGGGAGGCCGAGGTGGGAGGATTACTTGAGCTCAGGAGTTTGAAACCAGTCTGGGCAACATAGTGAGACCTCATCTCTACTAAAAATCAGAAAAATTAGCTGGACGTGGTAGCACGTGCCTGTAGTCCCAGCTATTTGAGATGCTGAGGTGGGAGGATGGCTTGAGCCTGGGAGATTGAGACTACAGTGAGCTGTGTTTGTGCCACTGTACTCTAGCCTGGGCAATAGAGCAAGCTCTGCCTCTGGAAAAAAAAAAAAAACAAAAGACTTAGTTTTCACTTCTGTAGTTATAAAGGAAAGTTGGCTGCTCTACCATTTTTATACATGAGGAAACTGAATTGCAGAATGTTTAAAAGACATCAGGTGTGGTAGCTCACGCCTGTAATCCTAGCATTTTTGGAGACTGAGGTGGGTGGATCACCTGAGCTCAGGAGTTCGAGACCAGCCTGGACAACATGGGGAAACCCCATCTCTACTACAAATAGAAAACATTTGCCAGGTGTAGTGGCACGTGACTGTAATCCCAGCTACTCGGGAGACTGAGGCACAAGAACTGCTTGAGCCTGGGAGGCGGAGATTGCAGTGTACCAAGATCGCACCATTGCACTCCAGGGTGGGCGATAGAGCAAGACTCTGTCTTAATAAAAAAGAAAAAAATAGAAAAAGAATGTTTAAAAGACATTGTCAAAGTAACACTGAGTCATTACTAGAACACTGGTATTCTATCTCATGAGCCAGGATTTTCTCTTTTTTATCATGAGGTCCTGTTTGTGACTGAAGAAATTAAATGTAGAGTTTTGTGTATAGTGGGCAGTGAGTGAATTCTGTTGTCTAACATACAGTTAATTCAAGTGAAATGTCTGCAGTTGGAGATCTAGAGTGTGTCACTCAAGATGGCCTATCCACTCAGCATCTTGGCTGGCTGTAGAAGCCAGTACTTAGGCAGTATTCTGTCTTAGTGCTTTTGCATAGTAAAAACCTTCATTTCATTCTCACTAAAGTTTTGTGACATTGTATGCTCAATGAAACTATATAAGAAATCAGAAATCAGTAGAGTAGGATTTTGACAGGATATGGTTTCCTGGGGCATTATAAATTCATAATACATGGACACTTAATTTTCAAAGCTGGAAACTGTTATCTAGTGACAGTGTTCTGATCTATTTCCAATATTATGAAATGATAAAACTAAATTAGCGGCCATTTGTATCTGCTTCGGGACAACATAAGTATATTTTCGACAAACATGACTATATCATTGTTTATTCATATAAAACAAAGTAATTCTTTTTAAAAAAGACAGTATATTAAAGACAAATATCTGATATTTTTTCCACAATATTTTAGTATTTTAAGCTCACTGTCAACACTAAGAAGCAAGTGAAACATGTGATTTTCACATTTGCAGTAAACATATGTGTCCTGTGTGCTTTTAGGAAGGCATGACTCTTTAGCAAAATGTTTCCATCTGAGTATTAAATGAAAACATGTTGGTCAGTGCTTAAGAAGTTGAACTGACGTAGGACGTTGTGATCTGATATTATGAATTTTGATAGGTGAGTTGATATGAAAACACAACATCCCTAAATGCATTTGGGTTAATAATTCCGAAATGTTTGTATTCTCTGTTTTAAACATTTTATTTATTTTTATGTTTTCAGGTTTGCTATTAGAAAGATAATGCTTTTGGAATTTAGGTAAGTCATAAGGCATTCCATTGACAAAAAAGATAACAATGTGATTTCAGTTTTAGCTACATTTTCTGTGTATTTCTGTGAGTGACTAAGAAAATCTAAATCTGTGAAGATACATATTTCTGTGGTTGGCTTATTTTGGAATATGTGTATAATAGCCTTTGTTTTCAAAGATGATGGCCCATTGTCAGAATAACTTGTATTTTGATTTTTTTCTTACTTGTTAAGGTAGCATGTGGTGAATAATTTCTGAACTCAAACTTGGTTTCTCTAGTGATCAGTGGAAATAGAGTATGTTCTATAGCTGCTTTTTTTCCCTGCCAAGCTAAAATGTTATCATCAAGGTAGCGTTGTTCCAGTCTAGCTACTAGTAATATAAATATTTCAGACAAAAGATAATGTATGAATTTTAGATTGCAAAAGTAGATTAGATTATGTTACAACCAGGTCTAGCCAGTATGCTGAAAGTAAAAGCCAGGATTGTTGTTGATGATAGCTACATTTACCATTTCTCAAACAGAACACCTGTTTTGTGCTCACCACAGTGTTAAGCATTTTACATACAGAGTACTCACAACAATCCTGTGAAGTGAGTACTATCCTCAGCATTTACTGGCAACAGAAGCTGAGATCAGAGAGGTTAAATACTTTGCTCTAAGTAATTGGCAGAGCTGGGATACCAATGTCTGATGCCAAATCTCATGGTTTTCCACTTCTCTACACTTCCTTGACATCTGGTTTACATCAGAGTTCAGGGCCTCTGTGTTAATAATTGTTACTCCTGCATCCACAGATTTGATCCTCACAAAGAAATGACATGAAGGAGATGGTCTTATCATTTTTATAGAGGGAAACTGAAATTTATTATGAATTAGCTAGTAAGTTGAGTGCCACCTGTATCCTAAGGACTGTATTATTATTAAATGATCTTATTTAATCCTCACAACAACACCAGTAATATCTTCCTTATTTTATAGGGGAGGAAACTGAGGCTAGAAACTGGACCCATCTGGCCCTGAGATAAATATGCTCTTCCCATCGTATCGTGCCTCCTTTCAGCAAGACAGATTAAAATCAAGAGGCTACCAATATGCAATTAGGATTAACCAGAATTCTAGAGTCCAGAAACCAAGAGAATTGCAGGAATTGAAGGAGAAAGCAACAAAACAGATTGAAAGCATCAATGACAGTGAAACTTTTTTTCTTTTTTTGAGACAGAGTCTTGCTCTGTTGCCAGGCTGGAGTGCAGTGATACGATCTCGGCTCACTGCAACCTTCACTTCCCGGGTAGAAGTGATTCTCCTGCCTCAGCCTCCCGAGTAGCTGGGATTACAGGTGTGCACCACCACGCCTGGCTAATTTTTGTATTTTTAGTAGAGACGGGGTTTCACCATGTTGGCCAAGATGATCTCGATTTCTTGACCTCGTGATTGCCCACCTCGGCTTTCCAAAGTGCTAGGATTATAGGCATGAGCCACCGTGCCTGGCTGTGCTGCTGCTTTTAGGGAAAAATAGTAAGATAGGGAAAGCTGAGTTACCCTTTTTTCTCCATGGCCATCAAAGTCCTTTGGCTTAGTTTTTCTTGCTAACGAGGCTGTGATTTCTCCCCTGTAGCAGCAGCATCAAAACTGACAGTGAAAAATTTTTAATAGCTAAAAAAGTCGGTTGTTACCTTTCAGGAACTTTTATTTAATTTTATGTGACAGTATCATTTTCCCTGGGCCAACTTCCAAACATAACCAGCCTAAGGTTGTTGTGGAGAGTAATTGATGGTTTCTTGCTAAAGTGGAAAGTAAGATGGCATGGAGAAGGTAGCTGGATATAGGAAAGCGAACAGAGAAAAGGGTTTTTGTGGATGAAAATCATTAGAGGAAGGCATCAATTAGCAAAGTAAATAACATGTTAGATGCAGCTAAAGAAGGAATTAGTGAACTAGAAAATAGATCTGAGGGAATTAACTAGAAAATAGCAAAGAGAAATAAAAATGAAAAATATGAAAGGAAAATAAGATATGTGGAGGCTAGAATGAGAAGGCTTAGTAAGTTTCAGAAGTTTTTTTTCTTTTTTTTTTTTTTAGTTTTAGAGATGGGGACTCACTCTGTTGCCCAGGTTGGAGTACAGTGGCACAATCATGGCTCACTGCAACCTCAACCCCCTAAGCTCAAGTAATCCTCCTACGTCAGCCTCCTGAGTAGTTGGGACCATAGGTGTACACCGTCACACCTGGCTAGTGGTTTTTTTTTCTTTTTTTGTAGAAACAAGGTCTCACTGTGTTGCCCAGGCTGGTCTCAAACTCCTGGGCTCAAGCAATCCGCCCACTTTGGCCTCCCAAAGTGCTGGGATTACAGGTGTCAACCACCACGCCTGGCCTCATTTTGTTTTCGAACTGATATTTATCAGGTATTTTTGGGTTTTCCTGTTTTTTATTTTTTGAGACAGAGTCTAGCTCTGTTGGCCAGGCTGGAGTGTAGTGGTGCAATCTCAGCTTACTGCATCCTCTTCTTCCCGGATTCAAGCGATTCTCCTGCCTCAGCCCCCTGAGTAGCTGGGATTACAGGCCTGTGCCACCACACCCAGCTAATTTTTGTATTTTTAATAGAGATGGGGTTTCACCATATCACAATTCCTGACCTCAAGTGATCCATCCGCCTCGGCCTCCCAAAGTGCTGGGATTACAGGCATGAGCTACCACACCCAGCCAAGGATTCCAAGTTATAAATAGAGATTTCCAAAATATTTTCAGAAAGTTGTAAATAATTATGCTTTTCTGGGTGAGTTATACATTACAGTGAGTGGTGGTAACTAATGAAATATTCTGTGCTTTTTACTCTTTATAGCCAGTATCTTGAAAATTATCTCTGGATGAATTATTCTCCTGAGGTATCCAGCAAGGCCTATTTAATGTCAATTTGCTGTATGGTGAATGAGAAGTTCAGAGAAAACGTGCCTGCATGGGAGGTAACCAATTTAAATTACTTCATAGCTTTCATACTGACCCACTTAAGCCGTTACAAAGTGGCAGAACTTTTGCTGATAGTGGTGCTTTTAGAGCAGAATTTTACCTAGTATTAAAGCAAATATTGAGAAAAAGAATGAGTATGTGAAAGATACGTTTTCTTTTGGTTTCAACACTTTCTTCAAACGATTTAATAATTTACTATGAATTGAAAAGTTATGAATGTGAGTTATTTTTCTGCTTTGTGTTTGAAACAAAGAATGGTATATGTTATAACAACTTACATCAGGAGCTGGCAAAATGGAAATTATATTAATAAGTACAAATAGGCTGAGTGCTGTCACTCATGCCTGTAATCCTGCACTTTGGAAGGCTGAGGTGGGAGGATTGCTTGAGGCCAGGAGTTCAAGACCAGCCTGGGCAACAAAGCAAAAACCTGTCTCTTTAAAAAAAAAATTAGCCAGGCATGGTGGCGTGAGTCTGTAGTCCCAGCTACTTGGGAGACTGAGGTAAGAGGACCGCGTGAGCCTAGGAGTTCGAGGCTGCAATCAACTATGATTGTACCACAACACTCCAGCCGGGTAACAGAGTGAGACCCTGTCTCTAAGAAGAGGAAAAAGTGCAAGTATATAATGTTCAAATGAGATACTTCTCAGTGTCTTTTTTCACAAGAGGAAGTATATATTTGTAGTTTTACATGAATAAAAAAAAGTTACCAAAGTCAAGACAGATGCTTATGTTATAATTTCAACGTTCTTTTTTTTTTTTTTGAGACTGAATTTCACTCTTGTCATCCAGCCTGGAGTGCAAATGGTGTGATCTCAGCTCACTGCAACCTCTGCCTCCCAGGTTCCAGCAATTCTCCTGCCCCAGCCTCCCAAGAAGCTGGGATTACAGGTGCCCGCCACCATGCCCAGCTAATTTTTGTGTTTTTAGTTGAGATGGGGTTTCACCATGTTGGCCAGGCTGGTGTCGAACTCCTGACCTCAGGTGATCCACCCGCCTTGTGCAGGGATTACAGCCATGAGTAACCGTGCCCTGCCTGTTCTTTTTGTCCTTGATTTGGGATCTATTTTTCCTTTTAGAAATTTCTAATGCGCTGATGTTTCCTTTTTGTGCGGGTACAACAGAAGCTTGATAAGTAGAGATCCAAAACCTTTGTTTTCTTTGCCCACCATATAATGGTCACTTCATCGAGAGTTTCTTCTCTTCCAGTTAGACTTAATTAAATGAAAAAAAAAAAAAAGAAATGGGTGCCTGTCATCTGTTTTGAGTAAATGGTCTCCGAAGTGAGAAGGTGATAGAGTCTTTAAGATAAAGCCGTGGATACTTCTCTCAAATATTCATTAAATGACTACCATCTCAGGGCACATTAGAGCTCAAAATAAACTATGGGTTTTATGTCGATATCAAGAGAGCCTCGGGATTTCTTGAAGTTGCTTCAAGCTATTATAGAAAAGGAAGAAGGAAAATTTTTTGAGCCAGGGAATAACCTGGTCAATTTGCCTGTTATAAAGATCACTTTGGTGATTAGGCCTTGAAATAGAGAAATAATAGTACAGATTTAGAGAATATACAGAGATTTAGAAGGTAGAATTGGTTGAATTTGATAATCAGTTGAAGTAGCATTAGGAAAGGGTGTTATTTTCAATAACCTTCCAGGCTTGGGCAAATGAGTATAATAGATGTTGGTACCATTTACCAAGATAGGTAATAGAGAGTGAGAAATAATTTGGAGAATACAAAACTGTTGAATTGAATTTGGACATACTCAGTTTAAATTGCCTTTGGAATATCTAGATTTAAGTCATCTAGTAGACAGAGGACTCTAAGGTTTGAGAACTCAGAAGGGAAATCTGGACTGCACATGTATATTTGGAATCATTGGTATTTAGTGGTTGAAGTAATAGGGGGAGAAGAATGAGGCTAGAACCCTAGGAATGTTGCTGTTTAGATAACAGACGAAAGAAAAAGAGCCTTCAATATGGTGAAAAGGAGTTGAGGCTTCATAACGGTCCATAGGACTTGACAGCCATACAGCTTCAGGAGAGCTTGTCTTAGAGAAGTGAATGAAAACAACTAGCGTAGACCACACGCTTGGAGCGCTTGTCTGCGGCAGTAACTAGAAACAGGTAGGTCAAAGAGGCTTGAATATATTTACATTATATATAACTTAAGAGTAAAGAGCTAATATAAAGCAGGAGGGGCTGTCCTTGAGATTAATTACAATGTGAAAACTACAATTTTTGCTAAAGATGTAGTTTCTTTTGTTTAAATCAGAGAAATTAAAACACTTCAGATCCGTAATAAGAAAACAAAGCCTAAGCCAAAGACAGGAATAATCCACAGAGGAAAAACTAAAGAAATTAAAGCCATTATTTTATTAGCTAAAAGTTTCTGCAGCTCTCTCATAGTCCTGTCAGAAACCTGTATTTGACTTGCCATTAATTATAAGTAAGCACGTGATGCTTATTTTATAGATATACAAATAACTCTTTTGTAATTATTTGGTTTTTAAAATAGACTGCCAAAAAGCCTACTAGGGCTTCTTTAAAGCTTAAGTGAGCAAACCAATTCAAAATGAATTTTTATTCTTTTTCTTTTCAGATTTTTAAGAAGAAGCCAGATCACTTCCCATTCTTTTTTAAACACATCTTGAAGGCGGCATTAGCTGAAACTGATGGTGAATTTTCACTTCATGAGCAGACGGTCTTACTACTTTTTCTTGATCATTGCTTCAATAGTTTGGTACTTTTACTTTATATTTTGGGATAATTTTCAAGTTTTCTTATTCTTTTAGGTTGAGTTTAGATGAAATTACCTCTGTAGCCAACTCTTCATCCATAATAGTGGCGAATAAGGATAATGCTTAGCTTGATTTCAGCCACTTATCAGTAAAACCATTTTATAAGATATGTTCACTTTTTAATAGATTTGAACTTGATACTTCATTTTTTCTATCTAGACTCTTAAGAAAAATGATTATAAGAACTGAAACTCCAAAGAGAGAGCACAAACAGGAGAAGCAGCAAGGAGACTGGTTAATATGGAATTGTAGTAATGAGATCTGTGCCACAAACTGCATATACATGCAGGGATGTAGTTTCATTACTTCTCATCATGCCTCGTGTACAGGCTTTTTGGTCAGTAGGAGATTTGTATTTTGAGTTAACTGATAAAGGCCATTTGTAGATGATCTTTGAAAATGTGTGTGGTACATTTTCATCCTTCATAAGATTATCTTCTAAAAAATTACATTTTTTCAGTAATTAATATTTTATTTGAGTTTTCCTACTGTGGTTATCTGATAAATATACATATTTATCTAGTGCCTCTGAACTGATAATTCACTTACACCCATGCAGGAGAATGCACAGAGTTCTTTTTTTTTTTTTTTGAGA
>NW_012123709.1:6150740-6152353 GCF_000951035.1 Colobus angolensis palliatus
CTCCTAAAGTGCTGGGATTACAGGCTTGAGCCACCGTGCCCGGCCACGTTCATTTTATAAAGTAGCTATGAACACTGAATGAGCTAATGCTGAACCATTACTCCTTGAGGAAATACAGGGTTAGGTTCCTACAAGCCTTGGTCGTGACATTATACAAACTATCAATACATAGCCTTATTTTATGTGTGTTTCTATTTAAAGACAATTTATTTATTGTATATTGTTGATTCATTAATCATGAACTCACTGCTAACAGCACTATAATTATGCCTGAACGGAGCTTATCTAACATACGTATTTTCTCTGTAAGACACATCACAGCCTTCTTGCACCCATGAACATCAGACAGCACTTCAGCCTTGGACTTGGTGCCGTTTTAAACAGTGAAATCATCAAAAAGCACAAACATGCCAAAAAAAAAAAGTACTCAATAGACCACAAAAAGGATACTTGTTTCTTATAGTATGAGAGCTGAGAATGAAGCAGAGCTTCAGTTCAGTCTTACCTGAGAATGTGCATGTCAGGCAACTCAAATTTTTGTCTGGATGACTGTGAAAGCACATGGAGTATTGATTTTGGGGTTACAAATACATTTTTGTTAGTGTATGAATTTGCAAATACAAAATCTGTAAATAATAAGGATGGAATATTTTTTAAAGCATTGAACTTTTTAATATCAAAATATTAATTGGAAAATATTGGTGGCGTGTTTTCCATCCAGGACTTAAAAAGGCAGTAATACTTCTTAATGTAAAGACTTAGGTAGAAATGCTGGTATGTTTATAAACTTGTTTTCTTCATTCCCTAAACAGGAGGTAGACTTGATACGGAGTCAAGTACAGCAGCTTATCTCCCTCCCAATGTGGATGGGCTTACAGCTGGTAAGTCTCTGATTTCAGAATCTTAGGAGTGTATGTGTTATAAGTAGAGCATGTGGTTTTAGAGTCTATAGCGTTAATCTGGATATACAAGTGGTAGCTAAATACCCCTTTTCTTAGAAAAACCACTTTGCATTAACTTATAGATAAAGCTTTTATTTTAAAGTTTTTATGTGCATTCGATGTTTAACTTAATTTTAGTAATATAAAATGAATAAGGTAATAACTATTGAGCTTGTAGAGAAAGGGGGTTAATTTAGCAAAGTATAGATGAGACTAAATGTGGACTTGAATTTCTTTTCCTTGATTAGAGTATATATATAGCTGTAGGAGAAGATCTGGATCATACCTAATATTAATGACTTCCATTTTTCCATAAAGTGTTGGGTAATATGTGCAAGTACCAAAGCCAAATGAATACATCTTAGGTAGTTGAGTTAAAACTGTCAGATTTCAGTGTAATGCTTTATTCAGAGTTTCATTTCCTGCACATAGGTGTTTCCACTTATACTCAGATATGCAGAGTCGTTCATAAGTACCAGTTGATGGGCATGAAAACATAAGACACATGTAAATAGTTAATACTAAGTTAAAAAGTGAGAATATGCTAATGTGGACATTTCCTTATTTGCTTGTGATACCTGTTTTTTGTGCATTGTTTCAGACTCATATTTTTCAAACCTCAGTGATTATGCTAAGTGTTGATGCATATATTTTTCAGACTTAATTCTTTAA
>NW_012123709.1:6153517-6155982 GCF_000951035.1 Colobus angolensis palliatus
AGCCACCACCCCCAGCCTAACTCTAAACTTCTTACAAGGCTTTCAGAAGCTTCCAGCTGTTTCTTATGACTCTTGCAAATCATTGGAATACTCTAGTCATTGTTTCTTAAGCATTTCTTTCCTAAGTCCCTTTCCTCTTCACTCCACCTAATTGAATATTAACCATATAAACACTCTTCCAGACCAACTACTTTAGATCACAGTGCTTTCATCTGAACTCCTAACATGTTCTGATTTTTTTTGAAACACCAGTTGATTATGTAATGATTGGGATGTGTATAGGAGTTGAGGATGCAGGTTCTACAATCAGACTTAGCTAGATTCCACACTCAATTGCTGTATGACTTTGGTCAAGTTACTTCACCTCTAAGCCTCATTGTGAAATCTGGACAATATTACCCATTTCCGAGGACTGTTATCAGTATTAAATAGGATGTGAAGGCCGGGCGCAGTGGCTCACGCCTGTAATCCCAGCACCTTGGACAGGCAGATCACGAGGTCAGGAGATGAGACCATCCTGGCTAACATGGTGAAACCCCGTCTCTACTAAAAAAAAGGCAAAAAATTAGCCAGGCATGGTGGCGGGCCCCTGTAGTCCCAGCTACTCGGGAGGCTGAGGTAGGAGAATGGCGTGAACCTGGGAGGCGGAGCTTGCACTGAGCCGAGATCGTGCCACTGCACTCCAGCCTGGGCAACAGAGCGAGACTTCGTCTCAAAAAAAAAAAGAAGAAAAAAAGATGTGAAGTGTTTAACATAGCTCAGATCCTGGCACCATGCGTGCTTAATTAGTGTCAGGCAGTTTTATTAATCGCATACTGGCATATATTACTAATTGTGTTTATAATGTATGACTTGTTATTACAAGTAGATTTTAGCCATTCCCCTTCTTTGTATTTCCAGCAGGACTGTTACAAGCATTTACAGCTATACGATACTTGATACATGTCTGTTCATTAGTGAATGTATCTTAAAGTAGTAATGAATAGAAAATTATTTTTTAAGCATTTGATCTTTAGCTGTTGTAATACTCTCTTATACTTAATACTTAAATGTTAAAATATAATATTTTTCATCGCATTTTAACTACATTAAATGTGAGATTTTTAATGGTAAGGGCAGACTATAAATGGAATTTTGAAACTTCCTTCTCAGTCTGACTTGTAAATCACAAATGAAAATGTTTGGCTGGGTGCTGTGGCTCAGGCTGGGTGTCATGGCTCACGCCTGTAATCCCAACACTTTGGGAGGCCAAGGCGGGTAGATCACAAGGTCAGGAGTTCGAGACCAGCCTGGCCAAGATGGTGGAGCCCCACCTCTACTGAAAATACAAAAATTAGCTGGGCGTGGTGGCAGGCACCTGTAGTCCCAGCTACTCGAGAGGCTGAAGCAAGAGAATTGCTTGAACCCTGCAGGTGGAAGTTGCAGTGAGACGAAATTGTGCCATTGCACTCCAGCCTGGGCAGCAGAGCGAGATTCCACCTCAAAAAAGAAAAAAAGAAAACATTCACGGTGCAAGAAGGAGGTGCTTGCTTAGGTGGCTTACTAGATCAGTAATGTGACTCTCCTTTTCTTCATATAGCACTGAATTTACATAGAAAGAAGAAGCTGTATATTCAAGTTATAGTTCCAGCTTCACAGAGAAATGAACAGTTGAACAGTATAAGAAAGCCATGATCAACATTTAGAATTTAATTTTGAAATGACTGTTTTTCAAAAATAATTGGTCAATGTTCTTTCTGATTTTAGGGCATATCAAGAGAGGAGATTTCTTTCACAACTCATCCAGAAGTTTATCTCTGTGCTGAAGTCAGTCCCACTTTCCGGTAACTATCTTCTTTTTTACTCAGTGCATTTGGGAAATTCTCATATAACTGCCCCTGTGGTATTTACTCATCTCTAATATAAAAACTGTTCTTGAAACGATTTTAAATTGTATTGGCAAAGTGTATGTCCTCTCCTTTTTAAATATATTACCAGTGTGAGTATTGGGAATGCCTTTAAGGGTTATTTTATTTTATTTTATTTATTTATTTTTTGAGACAGAGTCTTCCTCTGTCATCCAGGCTGGAGTGCAGTGGCACCATCTTGGCTCACTGCAACCTCCCCGTCCAGGGTTTCAGCGATTCTCCTGCCTCAGCCTCCCGAGTAGCTGTGATTACAGTCTTGCGCCACCATGCCCGGCTAGTTTTTTATTTTTGGTAGAGATGAGGTTTCTCCACGTTGGCCAGGCTGGTCTCGAACTCCTGACCTCAAGTGATCTATCCACCTCAGCCTCCCAAAGTGTTGGGATTACAGGCATAAGCCACCACGTCTGGCCTAAGGGTTATTTTATTTTATTTTATTTTATTTATTTATTTATTTTTGAGACGGAGTCTCGCTCTGTGGCCCAGGCTGGAGTGCAGTGGCTGGACCTCAGCTCACTGCAATCTCCGCCTTCCGGGTTTACGCCATTCTCCTGCCTCAGC